>NW_027809576.1:0-280 GCF_054177405.1 Leptonychotes weddellii | reverse complement strand
TAGGCAGTTACTAATCTATTTACTCTCCAGATGTACCTACTCTGGACATTTCCTATAAACAGACTCTTACAATATGTGGTCTTTTTTTTTTTTTAAAGATTTTTATTTATTTATTTGACAGAGAGAAACACAGCGAGAGAGGGAACACAAGCAGGGGGAGCGGGAGAGGGGGAAGCAGGCTTCCAGCTGAGCAGGGAGCCCGATGCGGGGCTCGATCCCAGGATCCTGGGATCATGACCTGAGCCGAAGGCAGCCGCTTAACCGACTGAGCCACCCAGGT
>NW_027809575.1:0-280 GCF_054177405.1 Leptonychotes weddellii | reverse complement strand
TTCCTCTGGCTTTGGAGAAGGATTGTAAAAGAGGAAGCAGAGAGATCAGATAAGAGGCTATCTTGGAGCAATCCAGGTGAGAGGGAAGAGAAACCATCTGCCAAGGAGGAACCTTACACACAGACTGGAGGCTTCTGAAACAGCAGTCTCCAGGGCAGAGAACCACAGACACGCTGTGAAACGCCCAACTTCACGACCAGGACAAGGTGTACGCATCGCAGTCTAAAAGCCAGAGTCACGCATAATGAGAAAACCTAAATTATTCCCATTAAAGTTAGAT
>NW_027809574.1:0-280 GCF_054177405.1 Leptonychotes weddellii | reverse complement strand
TGGAACAACCTAGAAAAAATGGAGAAATTCCTACAAACATATAAACTACCAAAACTGAAACAGGAAGAAAAAAACTTGAACGGACCAATAACCAGCAAAGAAATTGAATCAGTAATCAAAAAAAGCCCAACAAACAAAAGTCCAGGACCAGATGGCTTCCCAGGCTTCACACAAACGTTTAAAGAAGAGTTAATACCTACTCTTCTTAAACATGTATCTCTTATTTTTTATTTATTTATTTATTTATTTTTATTTTTATTTTTTTTATTTATTTTTTATT
>NW_027809573.1:0-280 GCF_054177405.1 Leptonychotes weddellii | reverse complement strand
TTTTCTAAAAGAAGGGAATTTCTCCCCACCCACCTCCATTGCCATAAAATAGGATTAGGATGGTAAGTACCTAGGGTTTGCTGACCACTGTAAGAACTGGAAAGAATTTGCATTTAACTTCTGGTAATAGAGAACTGATTATAGTGATGTAAACACATGAATATTTCTTCTTTCATATAAAAAAGTCCAGAAATTGATAATTTAGTGCTGGTGAGGCAGCTTCCTGAAGCCTTCAAGGACCTCATTTTCTTTGGCCATTTTCAACCCACATTAGCACATG
>NW_027809572.1:0-280 GCF_054177405.1 Leptonychotes weddellii | reverse complement strand
TTTTCCCCACCTGCCACCCTCCTCCCCTCTGGTGACGTCAGTGTGTTTTCTGTAGGTAATGGTCTGTTTTTTGGCTTGTCGCTCCCTCTCTCTCTTTTTTTCCTTTTCATCCATTTGTTTTGTTTCTTAAATTCTACATCTGAATGAGATCATATGGTATTTCTTTCTCTGACCGACTGATTTCGCTTCGCATAATACTTTCCAGCCCCCATGTCCTTGCAAATGGCGAGATTTCATTCTTTCTGATGACTGAGTAATATTCCATTGTATATACACCACC
>NW_027809571.1:0-280 GCF_054177405.1 Leptonychotes weddellii | reverse complement strand
CACCTACCACAAGTAATTAACTGTTTATGCTCTGCTCTACTCCATTTTTATAAACTAGATCTATATATCTTCACCATGATAAAAATAAATAATCATAAAATCCTAAACTCTAAATGGCAAATGATTTCATTTTTTCCAATAATGGCAGTTCTACAGAACATATGACTCAACGACATAAATCGTCTCTCGGAAAAAAAAATATGATAAAAAGTTAAATTTTTGCTGCTTGCTAATCTTCCTTCTAAATATTAATATTGTTTGTTATTAGAGAACATGAATT
>NW_027809570.1:0-280 GCF_054177405.1 Leptonychotes weddellii | reverse complement strand
TTCCTATTTGAAAGGCTTGATAACTTTTTGAGAAATGTAAAACAAACCTTCTTAGAATGGGAATTGATCAAAGCTCATGTTGCTTGTCTTGGCATATTTCCTAAATCTATAAAGAAGCAAGAAGTCATGAAGTTATAATATATATAAGAAGGACATCATACAGTTTTCTGAGAAATTTGTGGGTTATTATTTTTTTTTTATTCTTAATGTTAATCCCCATACATTACATCAGTAGTTTTAGATGAAGTGTTCCATGATTCATTGTTTGTGCATAACACCC
>NW_027809569.1:0-280 GCF_054177405.1 Leptonychotes weddellii | reverse complement strand
TGACCAAGTTAATATTTGTAAGGTACTTAAACAATTCTTGATCTATAGTGTTATGTAAGTGCCTGCTCAGTAAAATGAAATAAAACTTTAAAACCACTTCTCAGTTTTGATGACCTTTTTCCCTGCTGTCTACAAATTATTTCCTTTCCTTTCTAAGTCCATTCATCAGATCTTGATCAAGAACATACACTTTTCCTAAGAGGACTGAAGTATTTTATTTATTTATTTATTTATTTATTTATATATTTGAGAGAGAGAGAGCGAGGGAGAGAGAGAGAGA
>NW_027809568.1:0-280 GCF_054177405.1 Leptonychotes weddellii | reverse complement strand
GGGAGACTGGGAAGCAGCCGGGAGGACCTCGACTGCTCAGGGCCCGGGGAGGCCGAGAGAGACCCGTGGCCCGACTGCGCCGGCCAGGTTGTGCCTGCCCCGCCCTCCCCCAGGCCCCGGAGGTGAGACCCGGCCTCTGGCAGTGGGCTGGGGGCTCCCCTGCAGGCCCCTCCCAACGTCCCAGACGCCCACAGCAGAGGGCGGCCTTCTCGGGGCTCTAATTTTAACCCCAAGGAAGGTGCCAATCGTTCATTTTCAAAGCTGTTTCAAAGTGACTCTG
>NW_027809567.1:0-280 GCF_054177405.1 Leptonychotes weddellii | reverse complement strand
GGTGTTATGCACAAACAATGAATCATGGAACACTTCATCTAAAACTAATGATGTAATGTATGGGGATTAACATAAGAATAAAAATAAATAAATAAATAAATAAATAAATAAATAAATAAGATTCTCTCTCTCCCTCTCTCTCTGCCCCTCCACCACACGCTCTCTCTCCCCCTCTCCAATAAATAAATAAATAAATAAATAAATAAATAAAATAAAAATACCCAGCCAGTTAATCTCTCTGACTCAATTTCCTTATTTCAAAGACATAAGAGATTTGTAG
>NW_027809566.1:0-2838 GCF_054177405.1 Leptonychotes weddellii | reverse complement strand
GATATGTCATTTGCAAATATCTTCTCAGGTTTTCTTTTAATTTTGTTGATGATTTCCTTTCCTCTGCAGAAGCTTGTTACTTCCGTGTAGTCCCAATAGGTTAGTTTTCTGTTTTCCTTGTTTGAAGATACTGATCTAGAAAAATATTGCTAAGGTTGATGTCTAAGAAATTACTGCCTATGTTTTAGAGTTTTATGGTGTCAGGGCTCACACTTAAGTCTTTAATCCACTGGAGTCTATTTCGGTGGATGGCATAAGAAAGTGTTGCACTTTGAATCTTTGGCACGTGGCTCTCCACTTTTCCCAGCACCATGTATTGAAGAGACTGTCTTCTCCCCACTGCATATTCTGGCCTCCTTTGTTGTAGATAAATTGACCATAAAAGCCTGGGTGTATTTCTGGGCTGTCTGTCCTGCTCCATTGATCTAGGTCTGTTTTTGTGTCAGCCCCATACTGCTTTGATCACTACAGCTTCATGATATATCTTGAAATCTGGGATTGCTTTGTTCTTCCTTATCAAGATTGCTTTGGCTGTGCAGGGTCTTTGTGGTTCCATACACATTTTAGGATTACTTGTTCTCATTCTGTGAAAAATACTATTGGTATTTTCATAGGGATTGCATTGAATGTGGAGACTCTTTTGGGTATTGTGGACATTTTAACAACATTAGTTCTTCTATTCCATGAGCTTCGTGTAGCTTTCCATTTGTTTGTGTTGTCTTCAATTTTTTTCATCCATATTTCATAGTTTTCAAAGTAGGAACATGTTTCCCTTCTGTCATAAGGAGGCTCTCTGTGGCCTGTAGGCTTGCTCCGCACTCTCTTCTCATATTGGGGAACCGCAAAAGTGTGGTGAGCCAGTGTCATATTTCCTCCAGGAAGTGCCAATAGTCTAATTTCACAGGATCCCAAGGAATCCCGACTCGAGGATGTGTGGTGTCTCCTTCACTTCTGGCTGGGTTGTCTAGCATCTGTCTAGCCTCCAAGATTATAGCTGTTCTAAGAATATTCCCTGTATTAACCCAACTTATTGCAACAACTGTCAGTCTACAGTCAGAGAAATACCTTTCATGTCATTTTTTAGTGTGTTATTACTTCTAGTGATTTCTCCAATGGCTTCATGTTGAATTTCCATTGCCCTGTTTACTTCAGTGTGAAATTCATTTCTGTTCTGTGATACATGGCTAGTTTTGTCCATCTGTGTGCCCAGCGATGACCAAGCTGCCATGGTCTGTGTTTGTACTGAGATTTGGTTTCAAAAAATTTTAAAGTGTGATTTGAATGATTTGGTGTAGAGAAAAAGCAGCTGCTAATATTCCTCCAATTGAAACTCCTACCACTGAACAGGAACTGTTTCCTTCCTTTTGGCAAATCTGTTTTTTAAAAATATTTTTTAAAAAATATTTGAGAGAGAGAGAACGACTGGTGGGGAGGGGTAGAGGGAGAGAGAGCAGCAGACTTCCCGCTGAGCAGGAAGCCCAATACGGGTCTCAGCCCGAGGACCCGGAGATCATAATCTGAGCCAAAGGCAGCTGCTTAACCGACTGAACCACCCAGGCGCCCCTGCAGGTCTGTTTTTGATACAGGTTTTAAGTTAGGCACAGAGAAAGATGGAAAACACTGAGCACCACCTGGGACCTACATCTGGTCTGAAAGTCCTGTGTGTGAAGTTTCGAGGCATGGCCCATATTGTAGGTTCTAGTATGTCTGTGAGGGGTTTTATTAACATAGGTTCCCATGTTCTTGGGGTAGAAATCTGTGGTGTGAGATTGAACCCTGAGGCACACCAATGGGGATGGTGATGGGTGTTGTACGTTTCCATGTGTCCTCTGCACCTTACAAGGTGTCCCTGTTCTTTTAAAGTCCGGACTTGTTGTCCATGGATCTATTATGAATGTTGTAATTGGTGACTATGGATTAAATGTTGCCAGTTGGGAGTGTAATAGATGATCAAAAATTTTTTTTTTTTTTTTGCTTATTTCTGTTTAAAGATCTAATGGTCCGTTATGCAGATTCAGCAGCTGCTCTTCCACAATGAAATGCTAGCACACAACGTAAGTCAGGAATTAAATTGGGGCTGTTTGCAGAGTCTCTGCCTTGTGCCCACTGCTACATTGAATTCGGTCGGATAAGACAAGGGAAAAGGACAGAAGTCGGTACCTGGTTGTCTTGGCACATTCGCGGGGTTCGGATACCAAGTGCCAGTTAGTGGCTCAGGCCAGTCTTCTCCCTGCAGGTCCGTGTGTAAGACAGGGCTGCTCTGGAGCTTCACTGGTCCTGGTGGAGAGTCAAGGGGAGGGTTCGGCTGATGCACCCCTGCCTAGCCTGTTTCTCCAGCGATTGGGGGTTTCCCAGCGAGCAGACGGTCCCCAGTACGGACTGCTCGAGCGTGGACACGCGCCCCGCCGGCAAGTTCCCACAGGTCCGCTATTGGCACAGCTGGGATTTCCTCCGCTAATGCTGAGGGCCAATCCCCCCCGCCCCCATCTCTGTGTCCTGCTCAAAAATGTACCGTTTCCCTGGTGGGACTTCTGGTCGAGGTCGTTCCCCTCTGTCAGGGCTCTGCTCTGCTTGCTCCAGAATAGGCCCCTGGAGTTGACGGATCATGGTTTATTTTCTGTTAGTGGCCCTGCTGTTCATAGGGCCTCAGAGAGCCCAGCTGAGCCTTTCAGGCAGTTGGTATCTGTTCTCAGAACACGGGAACGTCTCAGTCCAAAACCCACTCTGGTGAAACTTGGGGCCCTGCAGTGTTTTTAGTCCCTGGTGACCATGTCGCAAACCCTTGTGAGTGAAGACACTCTCGTGTGTGTTCAGAGTCCTCATTAGCTGCTGCCAACG
>NW_027809565.1:0-280 GCF_054177405.1 Leptonychotes weddellii | reverse complement strand
GCCTGGGTGGCTCAGTTGGTTAAGCGACTGCCTTCGGCTCAGGTCATGATCCTGGAGTCCCGGGATCGAGTCCCGCATCGGGCTCCCTGCTCGGCAGGGAGTCTGCTTCTCCCTCTGACCCTCCTCCCTCTCATGCTCTCTGTCTCTCATTCTCTCTGTCTCAAATAAAAATAAATAAAATCTTTAAAAAAAAAAATAAATAAATTGAAAGTCCACCAATAACAAACTTTCCTGTTGGTCATTATTCTTTTGGTGGGGGTCGGGGGGTGGCTGCAACAAT
>NW_027809564.1:0-280 GCF_054177405.1 Leptonychotes weddellii | reverse complement strand
TCCTAGAAAACCAGTTTCTGTCTTACTGCGCGGAGCTGGAGGCTGCAGAAGCCCGAGGACAGCGAGGCCGGTTCATGCCAGCCGGTGCCTCGCATGTGCTCTGATGGTTTAGGTGGTGGAGGGAGAACCTCGCCAGGGTCTTCAGGTTGTGGGAGCCTGTTCATCTTGGAGCATCTGGAAAAGGATCAATTTCTGTGCTTTTTGATTCCTAGAAAGGGAAGATGAAAGAGGCAGCCCAGAGGTACCAGTACGCCTTAAGGAAGTTTCCCCGAGAAGGATT
>NW_027809563.1:0-280 GCF_054177405.1 Leptonychotes weddellii | reverse complement strand
CATTTATTTAAGACATCATTTGATTCATGTTAGTCCAGTCCCCATGAAGACAGGGACCATATCCACTTTGCTCACCATTATACCTGAGGGCTCACCACAGTGCTTGGCACATAGTAGATGTTCAGTTAATTGCTGAAAGTTAAAATTCTAAACTTCTTAAGATCAAGAGATTATAGCATTCAAAACTGTTTGTTATTTTCTGTATCATATGATCTCACTGATATGAGGAATTCTTAATCGCAGGAAACAAACTGAGTGTTGTTGGAGTGGGGGGTGGGGT
>NW_027809562.1:0-280 GCF_054177405.1 Leptonychotes weddellii | reverse complement strand
TTGTTTGGTCATTGATTTATCTCAAAGATCTTGGGCAAGATATCTCTTCCTGTGGATCATCTGCTTCTGAAGATTCACTAGAGAGTCTTGGTCTTATAATTGTTGTTTTTTTTGTGTGTTTTTTTTTTTTTTCAATTTGTTTGCTTACTTTATTTTGTTTTAATTCTTCTTGTTGGAGAAAAGACAATGTTGTTTTAGTCGGGAAACAAGTATCCAAGGATCCACCCAATGAGTTTTACTACTCTGTTGGTTATTAGCATTACCCCTTAACTCCAAAGGT
>NW_027809561.1:0-280 GCF_054177405.1 Leptonychotes weddellii | reverse complement strand
TGGACAGAAGGCTACACAAACTGTCGTACAACCATGGGACAGGACGTCATGGCACCGTAGCAAGGGATGGAGCTCGGACATGTGCTAGCACATGGGTGGACCCTAAGACCGTGCTGCTGAGTGAAACGGGCCAGTCACAAAGGACACATACGACACTATTCCCTTTATATGACATGTCCATAACAGGCAAATCTATGGAGACATTAAGTAGACTGGTGGTTGGAAAGGGAGGGGGTTAAGCAAAGGGTACGGGGTTCTTTCTGGGGAGAGGGAAATGTCC
>NW_027809560.1:0-280 GCF_054177405.1 Leptonychotes weddellii | reverse complement strand
CCCACTCCCCCTGCTTGTGTTCCCTCTCTTGCTGTGTCTCTCTCTGTCAAATAAAGAAAGAAAATCTTATAAAATAAAATTAAATTAAAATTAAAAAAGCTGGCAATACCAGATCCAGATGTAGACAAGGATGTGGAGAAAGTGGAAATTCTCTACATTTTTTATGAAAGTTTAAACTGGCACAATCACTTCCAAATATTAAATAACTAACCAGTTATAAATAGCCAATAGGTATCTAATTGGCATTGGACAATAATTGATGAATATCTTATAAATACAT
>NW_027809559.1:0-280 GCF_054177405.1 Leptonychotes weddellii | reverse complement strand
TGTAAACATACTGTTGATGGCCTCTCGTGAGTTACAACAGAGTTGAGTCCTTACGGCAGAGACCACCCGGCCCGCACAGTTGAAAATATTGACTATCCAATTCGTCGCAGGAAAAGTTCACCAATCCCTGGACTAGATGTTTTTTTGGTTTTTGTTTTGTTTTGTTTTTGTTTTTGAGAGATAGAGAGTGAGACCGAGAGAGATCACCGAGGGAGAGGAGGAGGGAGAAGGAGACTCGCCACTGAGCCGGGAGCCCGATGCGGGGCTCGATTCCAGGCCC
>NW_027809558.1:0-280 GCF_054177405.1 Leptonychotes weddellii | reverse complement strand
GTTATGCACAAACAATGAATCATGGAACACTTCCTCTAAAACTAATGATGTAATGTATGGGGATTAACATAAGAATAATAAAAAATAAAATAAAAAAAACTTCTCTTTTGGAACTACATTTGGCATTTGTAATTCCTTTTGTTTTGATTAGCTGTAATGGTGGCAAATTTTCATTCTTTTGATGTTTGCTTTGATTTCTTCGAAAGAGTCAAAGGATCCATCCAGTGATGGTAATTCCATTTGAGTTCAAAACAAGTTAATTACTTTAATCTATTGATAC
>NW_027809557.1:0-280 GCF_054177405.1 Leptonychotes weddellii | reverse complement strand
TCAGCACTCTGTGCTCACCCGGCCTGTGACCAAGCGCTTCTATCTCTGGCACCCGACTCGGTGTGGAGTCTCCAAACCCATCAGATCCTTGTGGTGCGCTCCTGTGCCGCTCCTCCCAGGGGAGGAAGGTGAGTCTCCCCAGGTCTACTGCTTATTGGGTCCCTGCTGGAAGCAGTGGCCCGACTGTGCCTCGGATCACTGTTTATGGCAACCCCGAGCTAAGACCCCGCTCCTCGGCTCCATCTCTGCAGCCAGCTTCCCCGCTCCAATACCAGGGAGC
>NW_027809556.1:0-280 GCF_054177405.1 Leptonychotes weddellii | reverse complement strand
TGCAAATTTTTTTTAACAACAGCTTCATTGGGTTATAATTCACAAACCATAAAATTCACCCACTTGAAGTGAAGAGTTCAAAGTTTTTCATATATGCACAGAATTGCCTTTGCAGATTTTTGCCAGTACACTTTTCTTTCCTCTTTCTACTGTGTAGCCCTAACCCTTTCATATTACTATTCCTTTAATGACTCTTCTTGCAGAAATTGGTTTCTGCCTTCAGGGAGCTCCCAGTCTTCCAGAAGAGGCAGAGGCATGTACTCTGTGGAAAGGAATGTAC
>NW_027809555.1:0-2838 GCF_054177405.1 Leptonychotes weddellii | reverse complement strand
TCCGCCATCTTGCTCCGCCCCCCAAGAATAAATATTTTTAAGGTAGAATAGGTATCCCAGAATATTAATTGATTATAAGAGCATTATGAAATTATTTGCTCCCATGAAGGGACTCAAACAATGTCCTTCCTAGATTTCCTTTCATGAGGACTGCATTTGCTCCAGGAAAATGAGAGAGTAACTTAAGAAAGAGAGATGTTCAGAATAAGTGGAGTCAGCCTGAGAAAACAGATGAGGGAAGCCCCACTGTGCCATCCATGACAGTGGCCATAATGAATAGAGTAACCAGCTCACATTGGAGGAGAATAGAGGCAACGGGGCTTGACAAAATGGAAGGCAGGGCAGAGAGGAAGTTGCCTTATTATTTTAAGTAATGTGGATACTAATACTAAGGACATTATTGAGAAAAAATATATATGCATGATATTTTAGTTTTCAAATTATAAAATATTTCAAGTGGAAACATGTTTAGAGAATAGAGGTTGTGTTTAAAGTTATTATGTATTGAATATACTTTCATTACTAGAGACCAGAGGAAAGTTCTAATATGAGCACATTAGTCAAACTAATTTACCACAACAGTTTATTTTAGTCTCATATAGGGGGAGGAAATGCAAGTGATATGAACAATACTAAAATATAAAATGATCTTATTAACTTACCTTGGTCTTTAATAATGCCTCAGTCCACATTGTTTTGAAACATTAGGATAAAGCAAGCAGATTATAAAGGGAAACCAGGTAAAGAGCAGTGAGTGGAAGTATTTATATTGTTAACCTCTGACCTTTAAGACATCAGAGGTTATTATTTTTAAACACTTAGGAGAAAAATAACAACAACAACAAAAACATAAAACATTTCTAGCATCAATGCCATAAGGAAAAAAATCAGTAAAATGGTGCATGTTTCCCATACACATTGTTTATAGAGGAACCCTGAGGTGAGTCACCTGAGTTCTTACAAATATTAATGCATAATAGTGGAAGGTCAAGAGCATACTTATAATGGAATGCAGTAATTTTATGTTTAATGGGATATTCAGATTAATACATATTTGTATTTCTAAAGCATATTGGAAAACAAACGTTTCTGGTTGCTTCAATACATGTTAATCATATGTCAAAACTCTAGTCTAGCGATAGCTATTACTAAGCAGTGCTTGATCAGCTTTGTTTCCATGTAATCATCTTACTTATTGCAATATTCTAGCGCAAGTAGAGATTACTTGGAAGAAAATTGTCCTTGTATGACTAAAGTTCTTAATAAGCACTTTTTCCCCATTTTAAAATTCAAAGTCTTTTGTACCTACACTGGATTAGGAAAGGTCTACATTTAATGAATTCAATTCATTAAAATTGAATTGAAAATTACCCACTCATTTTATTCATAATAACTTCTGTCATCACATTCTCTTTCATCACCATTTCTTGACTAATAACTACTGGGAGATTAGGAGTTGAACAAAAAATAAGGGATTTATAGGATAATGATCTCAGTCTGAATAAAAAGGATGACAGCAAAATCACTTGGATGTCATCATAATTTAAAAAATGGGTATTTGTTGATCCACGCATTTTCTATTAAAGCTTAACAAATTTCTACACACTTAGCAGCTTAAACAGCACAAATGTATTATCCAAGAATTGCCTTGAATCAGGTGGCTAGGCAGGGATTCACTGGGTCTTCTGCTCAGGGTCTCACCAGGAAGAAGTGAATGTGTTGGTCAGACCTGTGTTCTTCTTTGAGGCTGAGGTGTCTCTTCCAAGCTAAGTTGTTGGCTGATTTCAATTCGTTGAAGCTGGAGGACTGAGGTTCTGTTGTTTTGTGGGCTCTTGGCAAGTGTTTGCTCTCAGGTCCTACAAATTACCTTCAATCCCAGTCATAAGTCCCTCTCAAAACATGAAAGCTTGTGTTCTTACACCTAGAAGGAGAATCCCACTTGCTTCAAATCTCCCCACCCAATATCCTAAATTGGAGTCTCATATAATGTAAGCTATTCAAGAGAGTGAAAATCTCATAAGATTCACAAGTTCTGCTCACACTCAAGGGCAGAGGAATATACAGGATGTTTATTTTAGGACACAGGGAGTATTAGGAGCCACCTTAGAAATTTGTCTAACAATTCAACAAACATATCTTAATGTCAACAATATTTCAGTAATTAAGAACTGTATTAATACTCTATTAATAGCCTTAGTAATTCTCAAAACTGGTATCTATTCAAATTAAATGTTAAGCTTTAAAATATAGGAATCATTGACTTCCAATCCAGCCAATTAAAGTAGACTTTCTGGTAATGTGGCCAAAGTATAATATTTTTAGTATTTTTCAGGAGATTCTAATATGCAACCAGGGTAAAAAGCCACTTCCTTCAATACAAAAGGCATGAGTATCTGTTAATATAACTTCCATGTTCCCATGAGTCTTAGGTTTGCTGTTTTTTTTTTTTTAATGCATCTTCCTTTTTCCTCTTCTCCTTCTCCTTCTCCTTCTCCTTATTCTTCTTCTTCTTTAGTTTTTATTTAACTTCCAGTTAGTTAACATATAATGTAATATTAGTTTCAGGGGTAGAATTTAGTGATTCATCACTTATATGTAACACCCAGTGCTCATCTCAAGTTACCTCCTGAATGCCTATCACCCATTTAACCCATCCCCCCCCACCCCCTCCTGCAACCCTCAGTTTGTTCTCTATAGTTAAGAGTCTCTTATAGTTTCCCTCTTTTTTTTTTTTACTTCCCCTTTGTACATCTGTTTCATTTCTTAAATTCCACATCTGAGTGAAATCATACGGTATTTAGGCTTCTACCTACCTGGAATTTAAAAGTGTCATTATCT
>NW_027809554.1:0-280 GCF_054177405.1 Leptonychotes weddellii | reverse complement strand
TGCATCACCTCACATAGTTATAGATTTTTTGTGTGTGACGACTTTTAAGATCCACTCTCTTAGCAACATTCACATATGCAATACAGTATCATTAACTATAGTCACCGTGCTGTACATGACATCCTTATGAGAGGAAGTTTGTACTTTTTGACCCTCTTCCTATTTTGCCCATTTCTCAACCACTGCCTAAGGTAGCCACGAATATGTTCTCTGTATCCATGAGGTCTTGTTTTTTTTTTCTGTTTGTTTTCTCCTTTAGATTCTATATGTAAATGTGATC
>NW_027809553.1:0-280 GCF_054177405.1 Leptonychotes weddellii | reverse complement strand
TTAAAACCATAATGAGATACCAACAGAATATAAAACAAACAAAAAACAGAAGATAGAAATACAAGAAACACCCCCATCCACATACATACACACAATGAAAACCAACCAACCAGTCAAACAAACAAATAAAAACCAAAAACAAATCTGGCAATACCAAGTTCTGGCAAGGATGTAGGACACCTGGAATTCTTTTTTTTTTAAATCTTTTTATTGTTATGTTAATCACCATACATTACATCATTAGTTTTTGAGGTAGTGTTCCATGATTCATTGTTTGTGC
>NW_027809552.1:0-280 GCF_054177405.1 Leptonychotes weddellii | reverse complement strand
CAGCAAGCCCCTAGACAGCTTGCCAAGTACCACATCAGCTGATCCTTTGAACTTAGAATATGGACTAAGTGATGCCGTAGGACTGAGTTGCTAATCCATCATTGTCAATTCCAGGAAATCAGAAATAACGTACACTACCATTCTTCAGAATTAATTGGGAAGAGAGAGAATTCACCGGGGAACAATTTTTTTTTTTTTTTTTTTTTGTGGGAAGGGGGGTTAGTCTTAATACAGGTGGATCTTATATGAAGCGAGGGCTGTAAGCCGCTCTTTATTAGTT
>NW_027809551.1:0-280 GCF_054177405.1 Leptonychotes weddellii | reverse complement strand
TTTTTTTCTTCCTTCTTCCTCTGTTGTTGTTGGGTTCTGATTACTTCCATCTGGCTGTGGCAGCTAGAGTGGAGTCTCTAAAAAAAAAACAACAAAAAAACACAAAAACAAACAAAACAAACAAAAACCCTCCCTACAAAACACACATGTACCAAACCTAGAAGACTTCTCGCTTCTCGCCTGCATGCGCTCAGATGGCGACTCGTGTGAGCCGCGGCGGGGGGCGCCGGCAGGACCCCCCGCACCTGCGCGCGCTGCAGGCTGGAAGAGGGTCCGCGCC
>NW_027809550.1:0-280 GCF_054177405.1 Leptonychotes weddellii | reverse complement strand
CTAAGCAGAAGATCAACAAAGAAACTAGAGCTTTTAATGAACAGAATATTCACAGAATATTCCACCCTAAAACAACAGAATACTCATTCTTTTCGAGTGCACATGGAACTTTCTCCAGAATGGACCACATATTGGGTCACAAATCAGGTCTCAACTGATACCAAAAGATTGAGATTATTCCTTGAATTTTCTCAGACCATAGAACTTTAAAACTGGAACTCAATCACAAGAAAAAATTTAGAAGAAATTCAAACACTTGGAAGCTAAAGACCACTCTGCT
>NW_027809549.1:0-280 GCF_054177405.1 Leptonychotes weddellii | reverse complement strand
GGGTGTTATGCACAAACAATGAATCATGGAACACTTCATCTAGAACTAATGATGTAATGTATGGGGATTAACATAAGAATAAAAAAAAAAAAGATGTTGTTTAATGGAAAAATGAATTAATTTCCTATTGTGACTTGTTTTTAGAAGCAAAGTAGGGCTTTCCTATTATTGAACATAAGAAAGTTGCTTCCTTAACATAGCTTACTTTTTCTAGACACAGATTCAGTACCTCTCACAGCAAAAACATTTGAGGTTTAAAAAAAAAAAACACAATAGCCCT
>NW_027809548.1:0-280 GCF_054177405.1 Leptonychotes weddellii | reverse complement strand
GTCATATTTATTTGGGGATTCCCAATGCCTAGTAAAAGTTTATTGAATAGATAAAGAACAGCTATATTTATAAAAAAAAAAAAACAAACAAAGAACAGATGATTTGAGAAGTACAGATGCTTGGGGGTTACTTCAGAAGAGGACAGATATCATCTACTCAGGTTATCAGAAAAGGGTTTTTTGGTTGTTTTTTTTTTTTTGGAGGGAAAGTAACATTTCAGTTGATCCAGCAAAGATACTTATGATTTTCACAAGTACAGATCAGGAATGAAAGATGTAG
>NW_027809547.1:0-280 GCF_054177405.1 Leptonychotes weddellii | reverse complement strand
ATCCAGTTTTAACTAAAATACCATAATCGGCACCCATTTTTGATACGATAGTCCAGGTGCAGTTCTGTGAAGAAGACAAAGACCCTTAAAGATGATGTCATGAAGGTAAAAACGGTAACAAGGGTAACAGTTAAGTAGACTTCAGTGAGCTGTACCTTTGCAATGTCATGGTTTCTTTGGCAAATCTTACTTGCTGTTTTGAAGGGTGGGGAAAATTTGAAACATTGATGAAGAACTTACATGTTTTTGTTTTTTTTTTTAAAGATTTTATTTATTTATT
>NW_027809546.1:0-280 GCF_054177405.1 Leptonychotes weddellii | reverse complement strand
GGATGGTAAACAAACATATTTAGGAAAAGAAAACCATCACTGTTACAATTCAGACATTTTTGTGTACAATTGTTATTTTTGGTCATGGTTTGGATGAAAAATGTTCACGAATGAAGTGAAAAGGACAGAATACTTGGGTGTAAGAAGAGGAACAAGCAAACTTTTTTTTTTAAAGATTTTATTTATTTATTTGAGAGAGAGAGAATGAGAGACAGAGAGCATGAGAGGGAGGAAGGTCAGAGGGAGAAGCAGACTCCCTGCCGAGCAGGGAGCCCGATGC
>NW_027809545.1:0-2838 GCF_054177405.1 Leptonychotes weddellii | reverse complement strand
TCAGTCGCTCAACCAACTGAGCCACCCAAGCACCCCGTTTGCTTGATTTTAGATTGAGCTGATAGAGTCAAATATATTTTTTTTAAAGATTTTTTATTTATTTATTTGAGAGAGAGAATGAGATAGAGAGAGCATAAGAGGGGGGAGGGTCAGAGGGAGAAGCAGTCTCCCCACCGAGCAGGGAGCCCGATGCGGGACTCGATCCCGGGACTCCAGGATCATGACCTGAGCCGAAGGCAGTCGCTTAACCAACTGAGCCACCCAGGCGCCCTAGAGTCAAATATTTTAAAGGTTGGAATATTTGGGGGTGAAATGTTAACCATAGTATCATAAGAATTAGTTTTACAAGATTTAAAATACCTCTCTATTGTCACCTTATTAAATGATTGAGGATTTAATACAGTAGTTTATCCTACCCCTAAGATGATGATTTCTACTGACCACATGCCTATCCATTGAATTTAAGAAGACTGGGCACAAGGGTTGGATTTCTTCAAAGATGCTGAGAGAAGAAGTTTAAAAGAAAGTCTTCTTAAAGATAAGTATGGTGTATAAAATAACTGATTGTTTTCAAATTTTTTTTTGTCCCAGTTACAAATCTGGAAACATATATGAAGGTCAGTGGGAAAACAATATGCGCCATGGGGAAGGCAGGATGAGGTGGCTGACGGCGAATGAGGAGTACACGGGTCAGTGGGAAAAGGGCATCCAGGTATGGCGTCAACTCATGTGACCCAAACACACCCAGGTGGGACCCTGTGGATCCTCAGCACATGGGTCACTCCATATATCGTCCGGTAACCTAAACCTAAGCTCTGCTAACTTTAGAACCCTAGAGTATGATTTACTGGTCCCAACCATCTTTTTTTTTTTTTTTTTTTAAGATTTTATTTATTTATTTGACAGAGAGAGACACAATGAGAGAGGGAACACAAGCAGGGGGAGTGGGAGAGGGAGAAGCAGGCTTCCCGCAGAGCAGGGTGCCTGATGCGGGGCTCGATCCCAGGACCCTGGGATCATGACCTGAGCCAAAGGCAGATGCTTGACGACTGAGCCACCCAGGCGCCCCTCAACCATCTTTTTTTAAGTACCGTTTCATCATTGAGGTTTCTCTAAAGTCTTACACACAAGTGAGGTCCTGGCATGGGCAAATCCATAATTCCCACAGCTTGTGTGCGAAGCAAGACTGTTCTCTACCCCTCAGAAGCTATGTATTTCCCGCACAGAAAAGAAAGGCTTTATATGGTTAAGTGTATGTGGTTTATATAGCTAAGATTTTCTAATAATATCTGCATAATCTAATAATATCACCTTATTCCCCATCACCTATTTCCCTCGTCTCCCCCCGCCCCTTCCCTCTGGTGACCCCTGTAGTTAAGAACCTGTTTCTTGCTTTGAGACTCTCTCATTTTTTTCCCCTTTGCTTGTTTGTTTCTTAAATTCTACACAGGAGTGAAATCATGGTATTTGTCTTTGTCTGACTTATTTCTCTTAGCATTATGCTCTCTAGCTCCAACCACGTCATTGTAAATGGCAAGATTTCATTCTTTATGGCTGAATTACCACATCTTATTTATTCATTCATCAGTTATGATAGACATTTGGGCTCTTTCCATAATTTGGTTATTGTAAATAATGCTGCTATAAACATGGGGTGCATGTATCCCTATGAATTAGTGTTTCTGTATTCTTTTTTTTTTTTTAAAGATTTTTTATTTATTTATTTGAGACAGAGAGAATGAGAGAGAGAGAGCACATGAGAGAGGGGAGGGTCAGAGGGAGAAGCAGGCTCCCTGACGAGCAGAGAGCCCGATGCGGGACTCGATCCAGGGACTCCAGGATCATGACCTGAGCCGAAGGCAGTCGCATAACCAACTGAGCTACCCAGGCGCCCGTGTTTCTGTATTCTTTAGGTAAATACCTAGTAGTGTGATTGCTGGATAGTAGGGTAGTTCTAATTTTAACTTTTTGAGGAACCTCCATACTGTTTTCCAGAGTGGCTGCACCAGTTTGCATTCCTACCAACAGTGCAAGAGGGTTTCCTTTTCTCTGCATCCTCACCCAACCCCTGTTGTTTCTTGTGTTGCTGATCTTAGCCATTCTGACAGGTGTGAGGTGATAGCTCATTGTGGTTTTGATTTGCATTTCCCTGATGATGAGTGATGGTTGAGCATCTTTTCAACATGTCAATTAGCCATCTGTAGGTCTTCTTTGGAAAAATGTCTATTCATGTCTCCTGCCCATTTTTTGTCTGGATTATTTGTTTTTTGGGTGTTGAGTTTGGTAAGCTTTTCATGTATTTTGAATACTAACGCCTTATCAGATACGTGATTTGCAAATTTCTTCTCCCATTCCATAGGTTGCTTTTTAGTTTGTTGATTGCTTCCTTCACTCTGCAGAAGCTTTTTATTTTGATGAAGTCCTGATAGTTTATTTTTGCTTTTGTTTCCTTTGCCTCAGGGGACCTATCTAGTAAGAAGTCGCTATGGCTGCTCTCAAAGTGGTTACTGCCTGTTTCTCTAGAGGATTTTTATGGTTTCAGATCTCACACTTAGGTCTTTAATCTATTTTGAATTTATTTTTGTGTCGGTATAAGAAAGTGGTCCAGTTTCATTCTTTTGCATGTTGCTGTCCCATTTTCCCAACACCATTTGTTGAAGAGACTTTTTCCCATTGGGTGTTCTTTCCTGCTTTGTCGAAGATTCATTGACTGTATAATTGTGGGTTTATTTCTGGATTTTCTATTCTGTTCCATTCATCGTGTTTATTTTTGTGTTGGTACCATACTGTTTTGATCACTACAGCTTTGTATTATAACTTGAAGTCCAGAATTGTGAT
>NW_027809544.1:0-280 GCF_054177405.1 Leptonychotes weddellii | reverse complement strand
CCCAGGGCACCCCAGCCCGGCCCCAGCCGTGTCCCCCGCTCGGCCGACACCTGCCACCAGGTACGCAGCCCTCCCCACAGCTCGCAGCGTCCGCCGAGACACATTCCCCCCCAACCCCGCAGGCTCACGCGGACCCCCAGGCTCACCCTACAGCGACACAGACCCTACACAGAGTCCCCGGCGCCGCCCCCCCCCCCCCGCAACAGGCCCCTCACACACACGCCTCCCCCGCCCCACACTCACCTCTCGGGGCGACACTCCCACACCTCTGTCCCCGCCT
>NW_027809543.1:0-280 GCF_054177405.1 Leptonychotes weddellii | reverse complement strand
TTATAGTTATTGGGTTTATTATAGTTATAACATCAAGTTTACAAATAACACAAAGCTCAAATAGTTGATAATAAATTTAAAACTAAGGTTTAACTTCTTCGTTCTTATTATCAACTGCAAAACAGTATATGATAAAAAAACTAAAATGTAAATGATAATTGTTATCATTAATAAAAAATTTATTAAATATGCTAATTGCCATGGTATCTGGGTCTCTAAGAATTGGGTTTTTATAAGGATAAAGTAGTGTTAAATCAACAGCATCAGATCAATCTAAGCG
>NW_027809542.1:0-280 GCF_054177405.1 Leptonychotes weddellii | reverse complement strand
TGTTTTTGCCTGCAGACCTTTTCAGAGCCTTTAATGTACTAATGTTTAATATGGATCTCTACAAAGGGAGGTGTCAAGAATGCAAAGTTGATCATGCAGCATTTTCCTCCTTAACAGAGTATCAGAAGGTGCTAGTTAAGTGGATGTCCATTTTTGGAAACTTTGTCTTCCCAGGATTATTTATTTATTTATTTATTTAATTAATTTATTTTTTAAATTATGTTAATCACCATACATTACATCATTAGTTTTTGATGTAGTGATCCACGATTCATTGTTT
>NW_027809541.1:0-280 GCF_054177405.1 Leptonychotes weddellii | reverse complement strand
TTCTCCCTCTGACCCTCCCCCCTCTCATGTGCTCTCTCTCGCTCTCATTCTCTCTGTCTCAAATAAATAAATAAAATCTTTAAAAAAAAAAAAAAGATTCTCTTATTTCTTCATGGTTCTCCATAATAGTGATATCATTTCTTTTTATAAGTCAACACACAAATCTGCAAGAGGGGTTAAATAAGTATTGTTAAGAAATATAGCATTAGTGGGGCACTTGGGTGGCACAGTCAGTTAAGCTTCTGACTCTTAGTTCAGCTCCGGGTCATGAGCTCGGGGC
>NW_027809540.1:0-280 GCF_054177405.1 Leptonychotes weddellii | reverse complement strand
GGCGCCTGGGTGGCTCAGTTGGTTAAGCGACTGCCTTCAGCTCAGGTCATGATCCCAGGGTCCTGGGATCGAGTCCCGCACCGGGCTCCCTGCTCTGCGGGGAGCCTGCTTCTCCCTCTCCCACTCCCCCTGCTTGTGTTCCCTCTCTCGCTGTGTCTCTCTCTGTCAAATAAATAAATAAAATCTTTAAAAAAAAAAAAACAAACACCCCAGGTGAGCCTTGGGTTGAAGCTGCTATAGAGGATCTATAGAGGATAGGGTGTTCCGGTGGCCTGGCAGG
>NW_027809539.1:0-280 GCF_054177405.1 Leptonychotes weddellii | reverse complement strand
TATTTATTTTCCGAGTGCTTGGGTAGCACCGGCAATAAGCACCTGGGACTGGACGATTCTGCCCCCTCTGGGCCTCGCACCTGCTGGTCCGGAGGAAAGAAAAGATGAATGTGCTCTATGGGCCTGACTCGTGCGGCCGTGGCTTCGGGGAGCGACCCAACGGACTGCATACTTCCTAGGTAGCCTCGCAGCTGTTCACAAGAGACCTGCAGAAGCACTGTGTCCACAGGAGCCAGCAGCAATGATGGGAATGAAAGGAGGTGTTAGGCCACGACATCAC
>NW_027809538.1:0-280 GCF_054177405.1 Leptonychotes weddellii | reverse complement strand
GGGTTTGTAATCGGGGTTAAAAGATGAAGCACATCTCTCTCTCTGTCTCTGAAGACAAAGAAAGACAAGCTCATAAGCAACTCACTGAAACCCAGAGTGGTAGTTTGAGTTCTGGAGTCTCACCAATATGAGTCAAAACTCAGTTTCCTGGGCGCCTGGGTGGCTCAGTTGGTTAAGCGACTGCCTTCGGCTCAAGTCATGATCCTGGAGTCCCTGGATCGAGTCCCGCATCGGGCTCCCTGCTAGGCAGGGAGCCTGCTTCTGCCTCTGACCCTCCCCC
>NW_027809537.1:0-280 GCF_054177405.1 Leptonychotes weddellii | reverse complement strand
GCGCCTGGGTGGCTCAGTTGTTAAGCATCTGCCTTCGGCTCAGGTCATGATCCTGGGGTCCTTGGATCGAGTGCCACATCAGGCTCCCTGCTCAGTGGGAAGCCTGCTTCTCCCTCTCCCTCACTTGTGTTCCCTCTCTCACTGTGTCTCTCTCTGTCAAATAAATAAATAAATAAATAAAATCTTTAAAAAAAAAAAATCACAGTTGGGGCGCCTGGGTGGCTCAGTTGGTTGAGAGTCCAGCTCTTGGTTTTGGCTCAGGTCATGATCTCAGGGTCAT
>NW_027809536.1:0-280 GCF_054177405.1 Leptonychotes weddellii | reverse complement strand
TTCATGCTTATTTTAATTTAAAGGAAGGTAGGTTATTGGTCTTGAAAATAAAAATATACATCTTCAACTTCCCTTTCCTTGTTCCCTAACCCAGTGCCAGCCTCACTGGCTAATCTATATGGACCTTAAAAAGTTAACAATAAAACAAGGGACAACCCAGTGCCGAGGACTGATGGGTAAGTGATTTAATTGGCAATGCCCAATTTACTACATAGGAAACCACTCTGGTAAATTATTTTATAAGGCATCAGGAATTCCCATTTATGCCACTTTTTAATTT
>NW_027809535.1:0-280 GCF_054177405.1 Leptonychotes weddellii | reverse complement strand
GACGGTCATCACCACCGTACATATTCCAACCAGAAATATGTTTGTGTGCATTTATTTTCAAAACCATCAGGGACTACGTACAAAAACTGCCTATTCTCAATGTGGTTTTCTAAACAATTTTCCAAGATTCTAATTTTATATGTAAATTAATTGGCAAAGAATCAAACACTAACATTTAAAAGTGGTTCTCAACAGGGGGCAGCACGTACCCTTGCGGGGGCATTGCCGTTGTGACTGAGGGGCAGTGGGGAGTCCCCTCCTTTATCTCCACTTCCTCTAG
>NW_027809534.1:0-2838 GCF_054177405.1 Leptonychotes weddellii | reverse complement strand
AGAGACGATGGACTCTGAAAAACAAACTGAGGGTTCTAGAGGGGAGGGGGGTGGGAGGATGGGTTAGCCTGGTGGTGGGTATTGAGGAGGGCACATTCTGCATGGAGCACTGGGTGTTATGCACAAACAACGAATCATGGAACACTACATCTAAAACTAATGATGTAATGTAGGGGATTAACATAAGAATAAAAAAAAAAAGAAATAAAAAAGTATTAATTTGAGTTTTACTTTGAGTTTACAAAAGTAAAAGAAACTACAGTGAAACAACAGGAACTGTTGAACATCAAATAAATGTTTCCTTGCTTTAAAAAAAAAAAATGTTTTTAAAAGGATATCTCCAGGGATGCTTGGGTGGCTCAGTCGGTTAAGCATCCAACTCTTGGTTTCAGCTCAGGTCATGATCTCAGGGTCCTGGGATCGAGCACCCGCCACGGAATCTGCTTGAGATTCTCTCCCTTTGCCCCTCCCTCCCCGCCCCCGGTCATTCTCTCTCTCTCTCTCTCTCTTTCTCACCCCTCTCTCACATGCGTGCACTCTTAAAAAAAAAAAAACATATCTCTGAGGTTAAGAAATTACTTTATTAAAAGACATCTGAGGATTGCAAGTCTTTTTTAAATCTACTAATTTTGGTACAAGTTTCTCTTCACTTGCTATTTGCCATGAAAGATGAAGCATTCCATCTTCTCACACATCTTCCCATCCCCCCCTTCCTGATGTTTGCTAGTTATATTATCATTTTTACATTGTTCGTGCTTAAGGCCTTCACACTTTGTTCTTTACCCTTTAATTCTCATAGCTGTTTACCATGAATTCTACATTTATATGAATTCGGTATTCCACGCAATATTTGCCAGGGATTCTCCATTCCTGTATTCTGTATTTTCATTCACACATGAAGTGGTTAGCTTTACCTACATGTAGTTTTTTTTTCCACCACGAAGATCATACAGGTGCTGTATTCGTTAAATTCTTGTGTTTCAACATCCCTTTACACCTCGACGCCATCTTAGACAGGTAAAAGGATCCAAAGGCAAATGTTTCCCCAACAAGACTTTAGAGCTCTGGTTCCATTGTCTTCTGCCATTAAATACTGTGGGGAAACCTGAGACCAGCCTGTTGTTTGTTTGTTTGTATGTTTGTTTATTTGTTTTTCTCCTTGTAGAGGACTTGCTCTTTCTCTCTAGATTCCTAAAGAATTGCTTCTTAACTAAAATATGTCTTAGTGTTGAGCTTTATGCTTCTAATTTTTCTAGAACATAGTATAGTATGCCCTTTGGATTTGCAGACTCAGTTTTGTCTTCAATTCAGAGAACAGTTACTTCATTTTTTCCTTGACTATATCTTCAGAGACACCCCCTACTTTTATGGTGATTTGCTTTTCTCCATTTTACCTCTATTAGCTTCCCTTTGATTGCTTTAATTTTTGTCTTTTTAATTACACTTACCAAGATTGTCTCAAGCCTTTCTATATTAATAATTCAACCTTCAGCAATGTTTAAATATTTTTCTTTGCTGTTCCTAATTATCAGTTCCATAGTGACCTCATTTAGTTCTTGAGTTGAATTCCACAGGCTTCCCTAACTCTTTGAGTAGACTCTATTGTTTCATTATCTTTGAGTTATCGATTTATTTTATGTGTTCTCTTACAAGGTCAAATTGTTCTATAGCATAAAGCAATTGCAAAGAATTTTCTTCTATCCCTTATGTTTTTTTTCTAAAACAGATTCTGTGTAACATACTTCTTGCTTACTCACTTTGGTTTGTGGTTTGTTGTATCTTTTGCTGGAGCAGGTTGCATTGCTGCCATGACATTTATATTTTGTTTATGCTCGACAGCCCTGAATAGACTTCCTAGCTGGTCTGATGTGGCGGGCTGACTTCTTGACTCTCTTCGCACTGTATCCGAAACCAGCTTAGATTCCTGTCCAAGACACAGACGGGACAGCTCACCGGAGATGGTGGTGGGCAGGGCAGCTCTGGTTAGGAAACTGAATCCTGCTCTCCTTCTACTGTCTTGGTATTTGCACTGTCCAAAGGGTCACCCCTTGGCAATGTGTGTATCTCATTCGCATAGCGAGACACCTTGCACTTCAGTGGGTTCCTCCAGTTTCATGCCAAACCATGGAGCTACCCACAAGCCCACTCTCCTCTTTCTTCCAGGTTCCATTCCCACTCTCTCTCAGTCAGACCAAGAAAAATATAAGGTCAGTTTACACAGTTTCCTTCTCTTCATATTGGGGTGATTAGTAAGACTTCTCGGAATTTTACAGCCTCTGGCTTATCTTATCTTCTAGAGAGTCTGGCTTGTAGAGAGTGTCCAAGCCAGCCTGGGATTCTACTCTGTTCCAGCATCTTCCAAATGTCTCCACAGTAGCTAGTTTTTTTGTTTTAAGTTTATTGATCTATATTAGGTCTCTTTCCTCCTTTGGTGACTGTTTTTTGTTTGTGTTTGCTTTTACAATTATTTCATTGGGTTTTGGGGAAACGATGCAATGTGAGTCTACCATGTTAACCCCAAATTTCTCTAGATGTTGTTAAATTATACAACATACTCCCACGTGCACCCAGGGTTGCAAGAAGCTCCTGGCACACTAGCAGCACCTATTTCCTTTCTCTCCTACTCAAGAATGCATATAAGAGGGGCACCTGGGTGGCTCAGTCGGTTGGGCGACTGCCTTCGGCTCAGGTCATGATCCTGGAGTCCCGGGATCGAGTCCCACATTGGGCTCCCTGCTCAGCGGGGAGTCTGCTTCTCCCTCTGACCCTCCTCCCTCTCATGTTCTTTGTCTCTCATTCTCTCTCTCGCAAATAAATAAAATCTTAAAAAAAAAAAAA
>NW_027809533.1:0-280 GCF_054177405.1 Leptonychotes weddellii | reverse complement strand
TTGGGATCCTAGCTCTGTGGTCTCCATGTTCTCCATGTGCAGCCCCTCTGTCAGGTGCCCCGTGCAGCCATGATCCACAGCGAGGAGAGAGTCTCCTCTCCTACCCCATCAAACACCTGCTCTGCGGGCTGGGAGGAGTGGACTCCGAGGGGCTGCGATAGTTCAATCTCCAGGCCTCAGAACAAGACAAAAATGTCCAGCCTAATCCAGAAGGGCTTCAAC
Source organism: Leptonychotes weddellii (assembly GCF_054177405.1). Lineage (NCBI taxonomy): Eukaryota > Metazoa > Chordata > Mammalia > Carnivora > Phocidae > Leptonychotes > Leptonychotes weddellii. The sequence continues at coordinate 58 of NW_027809533.1, read as the reverse complement.
CATCCTGGGCATCCAGGGCCTGTTAGGACTGAGGCTCCCTCACCCAGGTAGGCTGGAG
>NW_027809532.1:0-280 GCF_054177405.1 Leptonychotes weddellii | reverse complement strand
TGCTCCATACAGATACATAGAACATAGCTCAGTTGATAACTATTTCATGAATCAAAATGAATGAACCAAAACTATTTAATTTATTAAAAAAGAGATAGGAGAATGAGGATTTTTTTTTCATTTAAAATGGCAAGTGTTGATATTATTGGCAGGTTCGTTCCTTTTCAAGATATAAAATGCTACAAAACTTACAACAGACGAACAAAGGGAATGAATAGATAATTTACCCAAGATTAATAATAAAAATAAATATATATGAAGCAATATTTACCCAAACTGA
>NW_027809531.1:0-280 GCF_054177405.1 Leptonychotes weddellii | reverse complement strand
TGCAAATTTTTTTTAACAACAGCTTCATTGGGTTATAATTCACAAACCATAAAATTCACCCACTTGAAGTGAAGAGTTCAGAGTTTTTCATATATGCACAGAATTGCCTTTGCAGATTTTTGCCAGTACACTTTTCTTTCCTCTTTCTACTGTGTAGCCCTAACCCTTTCATATTACTATTCCTTTAATGACTCTTCTTGCAGAAATTGGTTTCTGCCTTCAGGGAGCTCCCAGTCTTCCAGAAGAGGCAGAGGCATGTACTCTGTGGAAAGGAATGTAC
>NW_027809530.1:0-280 GCF_054177405.1 Leptonychotes weddellii | reverse complement strand
CAAAAGGTCAGGGGGAGGGGTGAGGCCTGTGACCCAGTGGAGCAGGGGCTCGCCGCCCGCAGGCAGGGCCCTGGACAGGTGGGCAGCGTGGGGAAACTGAGGACACGCCCGCGTGCCGCGCTCACCATTCACCCCAGGCTGCGTCGGGACCACAGGTGCCCTCCTTCAAGGTGTCAATCAGATCATCCGAGGACACCCCTAAGGCCTGATGCAGGCCCTCCACCTGCCTCCCCTGTCCAAATGCTGCCGGAACCCCCTCCTGTCCGGGCCCTTCCAGGCT
>NW_027809529.1:0-280 GCF_054177405.1 Leptonychotes weddellii | reverse complement strand
TTAACAACACAGGAAATGACAGATATTGGAAAAGATGCAGAGAAAGGTCTTGGTGGGAAGGCAAACTGATGCAGCATCTCTGGAAAACAGTATGGCGGTTCCTCAAAAAGTTAAAAATAGAACTACCCTACAACCCAGCAATTGCACTACTAGGTATTTACACAAAGGATACAAAAATACTGGTTCCAAAGGGTATATGGACCTCAATGTTTATAGCAGCATTAGCAACAATAGCAAAATTATGGAAAGAGCCAAATGTTCATCAACTGATAAATGGATA
>NW_027809528.1:0-280 GCF_054177405.1 Leptonychotes weddellii | reverse complement strand
CAATGAATCATGGAACACTTCATCTAGAACTAATGATGTAATGTATGGGGATTAACATAAGAATAAAAAAAAATATATATAAAAAAAAAAAAAAAAAGGATGTACCAAAAAATGTTCCTAAATAACACATTTGGCTTTGCATTTCCCTTATCTAACTAAACTTTTTGACCATATTTATTTTCTTCAGTCAAGATGGACCATATCAGCCAAATTTTAACATTCTCTGTAAAAAAACAGAATTTCCTTACCAGTCCACCCTTTAAAACACTAAGGGTGGGCT
>NW_027809527.1:0-280 GCF_054177405.1 Leptonychotes weddellii | reverse complement strand
GAACATTTTATGTAGTAAACAAATAGGAATCAAAAGACTTTCTGATATTCATCCAAGGTCTGAGACCAGTTTGCATAGGCATTTTTTTTTTTTTTTACTGTTTCTTGGTGTTCATTTTCTCATATGTAAAATAAGGGATTGCATTATTTCTAAGGTTCATTTGATGCCTAAATTACTAGCTTCATTAGAATAAAATGTATTTTGGATCTATGGATTTATAACCCTACCTGTTGAGTGATATTTTCAAATTTGTATTTCTTAGATACTTTGGACATGAAAG
>NW_027809526.1:0-280 GCF_054177405.1 Leptonychotes weddellii | reverse complement strand
GACTTATTTCACTCAACATAATACCCTCCAGTTCCATCCACGTCGTTGCAAATGGCAAGATCTCATTCCTTTTGATGGCTGCATAATATTCCATTGTATATATATACCACATCTTCTTTAGCCATTCATCTGTCGATGGGCCTTAGGTCTTATGAGGGCTGCTCAGGGGCAGAAAGCAGCCATCTACAGCTTGGCTACTCTTCAGGTGGATCTGGGGCAATTCTCTAATCCAGACTCAGTTTTCTCCTCTGTAAAATGGGGGTATAAACAAGGACTTCCT
>NW_027809525.1:0-280 GCF_054177405.1 Leptonychotes weddellii | reverse complement strand
TGCATCACCTCACATAGTTATAGATTTTTTGTGTGTGACGACTTTTAAGATCCACTCTCTTAGCAACATTCACATATGCAATACAGTATCATTAACTATAGTCACCGTGCTGTACATGACATCCTTATGAGAGGAAGTTTGTACCTTTTGACCCTCTTCCTATTTTGCCCATTTCTCAACCACTGCCTAAGGTAGCCACGAATATGTTCTCTGTATCCATGAGGTCTTGTTTTTTTTTTCTGTTTGTTTTCTCCTTTAGATTCTATATGTAAATGTGATC
>NW_027809524.1:0-280 GCF_054177405.1 Leptonychotes weddellii | reverse complement strand
GGCTCTGTACTCAGCGGGGAGTCTGCTTGAGGATTCTCTCTCTCCTCTCCCTCTGCCCTTCTCCCTGCTCATGCTCACGCTCTCTCTCTCGATATATAAATATATCTTTAAAAAATAAAATTAGGGCGCCTGGGTGGCTCAGTTGGTTAAGCGACTGCCTTCAGCTCAGGTCATGATCCCAGAGTCCTGGGATCTAGTCCCACATCGGGCTCCCGGCTTAGCAGGGAGCCTACTTCTCCCTCTGGCCCTCTCCCCTCTCATGCTGTTTCTCTCTCTCTCT
>NW_027809523.1:0-2838 GCF_054177405.1 Leptonychotes weddellii | reverse complement strand
CAAATGATCCAATCAAGAAATGGGCAGAAGACATGAACAGACATTTTTGCAAAGAAGACTTCCAAATGGCCAACAGACACCTGAAAAAATGCTCAACATCGCTCGCCATCAGGGAAATCCAAATCAAAACCTCAGTGAGATACCACCTCACACCAGTCAGAATGGCTAAAATTAACAAGTCAGGAAAGGACAGATGTTGGCGGGGATGCGGAGAAAGGGGAACCCTCCTACACTGTTGGTGGGAATGCAAGCTGGTGCAGCCACTCTGGAAAACAGTATGTAGGTTCCTCAGAACGTTGAAAACAAAGCTACAGTACAACCCAGCAATTGCACTACTGGGTATTTACCCCAAAGATACAAATGTGGGGATCCGAAGGGATATGTGAACCCCGATGTTTATAGCAGCAATGTCCACAACAGCCAAACTGTGGAAAGAGCCAAAATGTCTATCGACAGATGAATGGATAAAGAAGATGTGGCATATACATACAATGGAGTACTATGCAACCATCAAAGGAATGAAATCTTGCCATTTGCAATGACGTGGATGGAACTGGAGGGTATTATGGTGAGTGAAATAAGTCATTCAGAGAAAGACATGTATCATATGACTTCACTGATATGAGGAATTCTTAATCTCAGGAAACAAACTGAGGGTTGCTGGAGTTGTTGGGGTTGGAGGGATGGGGTGGTTGGGTGACAGAGATTGGGGAGTGTATGTGCTATGGTGAATGCTGTGAATTGTGAACAGAGGAATGTTGAAAAAGAAAAGCAAAGCTGGCAGCTTTGCCTTTGTACTATGGAAACAATAAAACATTGATGGAAAAAGTTGCAGATGACACAAACAAATGGAAAGATATTCCATGCTCATGGGTTGAGAAAACTATTAGTTAAAATATACAATAGTTAAAACTATTTGTTAAAATGCTCATATTACCCGAAGTAATCAACAGATTTAATTCAATTTCTATCAAAATATTAACATTTTCCATAAAACCAGAATAAACTTAATTTTGTATGAAACCACAAAAGACCCCAAATAGCCAAAGAATCTTGAAAAGAATGAACAAAACTGGAGGTATCACAAACCCACATTTCAAAATTTACTAATCTGTAGTAATAAAAACAGTATGGTACTGGCACAAAAATAGACACATAGATTAATGGAACAGATTAGAGAATCCAGAAATAAGCTCATTAGTTGATTAACCTATGACAAAGGAGACAGAAATATACAATAGGAAAAAGACAAGTCTCTTCAATAAATGGTGTTGGGAAAACTGGGCAGCTAGGTGCAAAAGAATGAAAATGGACCACTTTCTTACACCATACACAAAAATAAACTAAAAATGGATTGAAGAGCTAAATGTGAGACCTGAAACCATACATTCCTAGAAGAAAACATTGGCATCACTGGTAGCAACATTTTCTAGATATGTCTCCTCAGGTAAAGGAAAAAAAGCAAAAATAAACTATTGGGATTATATCAAAACAAAAGTTTTGCACCGTGAAGGAAACCATCAACAAAACAAAAATATAGGGCACCTGGGTGGCTCAGTTGGTTAAGCGGCTGCCTTCGGCTCAGGTCATGATCCTGGGGTCCGGGGATCAAGCCCCACATCCGGCTCCCTACTCAGCGGAGAGCCTGCTTCTCCCTCTCCCTCTCCCTCTGCCTGCCACTCTGCCTACTTGTGCTCTCTCTCTGTCGAATAAATGAATAAAATCTTTAAAAACAAAACAAAAACAAAAATATAACCTACCAAATGAAAGAAGATATTTGCAAATAATATATCTGATAAGGGGTTAATATCCAAAATAAATAAAAATCTTATATGAGTCAACATTGAAAACACCCATGAATAATCCAATTAAAAATGGGCAGATGACATGGAATAGACATTTTTCCAAAGAAGACATACATGTGGCCAAGAGACACATGTAAAAATGCTCAATATTACTCATCACCAGGGAAATGAAAATCAAAAGGACAATGAGATATCACCTTATACCTGTCCGAATGGCTTCAATAAAAAAAAACACAAGAAACAACAGTGTTGGCAAGGATGTGGAGAAAAAAAGAACCTTCGTGCATTGTTGGTATGAATGCAAGCTGGTGCAGTTACTGTGGACAACAGTATGGAGGTTCCTCAAAAAAAAAAAAAAAATTACCATATGATCCAATAAGTCCACTACTGGGTATTTATCCCTCCCCAAAAAGAAATGAAAACAGTAATTTAAAAAGATATATGCACCTGCACCCTTATGTTTATTGCAGCGTTATTTCCAATAGCCCAATTATGGAAGCAGTCCAAGTGTCCATTGATAGATGTATGGATAAAGATGTGGCATATATATACATAATGTATATATACATAAGTACATATATATAATGGGCTGTTACTCAGCCATAACAAAGAATTAAATTTTGCCATTTGCAACAACGTGAATAGACCTAGAGAGCATAATGATAAGTGAAATAAGTCTGTGAAAGAAAGATAAAGACCATATGACTTTAGGCATGTGGAATTTAAGAAACCAAACAGATGAACAAAGAAACAAAGAGACAAACTCAAAAATATAGAGAACAAATTTCAGTTGCCTGAGGGGAAGCAGATAGAGAACGGGTGAAATAGGTGAAGGGGATTAAGAGAACACTCATTGTGATATCACTGAGTAATTTATAGAATTGTTGAATCATTATATAGTACACCTGAAACTAATATAACATATGTTAATTCCACTTGAATAAAAAAAGATAAAAAAATAAAATAATTGAATTTTGTTGAAGATAAAATGACAGTACAGATGACAAAATGGTTGACTTTACCAAGAATCATT
>NW_027809522.1:0-280 GCF_054177405.1 Leptonychotes weddellii | reverse complement strand
CTCACATGATTATTGAAGCTGGCAAGTCTGAAATCTGAAGGGTAGACCAGTAGGCTGGAGATCCAGGGAAGAAATGATGATGTAGCTCAGGGGACCTCAGTCTTTTTCTTTTAAGATCTTCAACTGATTGGACAAGGCCCACTCACATTGTGGAGGGTAATCTGCTTTACTCAAGGTCTACTGATTTAAATGTTAATCTCATCTAAAAAAATACCTACATAGCAACCTCCAGACTGGTGCTTGACCAAATATGGCTTCTGTGGCCTAGCAAAGTTGACAT
>NW_027809521.1:0-280 GCF_054177405.1 Leptonychotes weddellii | reverse complement strand
GGCAAATAAATAGACAACTATACATAAGTGGCAGTTGTATTTTACAAACCTAATTTGATTACCAATTTGGCCCTTCAAAAGGAAGTGAATGATTCATTTAAAAGTTGAACACAGAACATTTGAAGGTTTTTTTTATTATGTTATGTTAATCACCATACATTACATCATTAGTTTTTGATGTAGTGTTCCATGATTCATTATTAGCGTATAACACGCAGTGCTTCCATGCAGAACGTGCCCTCTTTAATACCCATCACCAGGCTAACCCATCCTCCCATCC
>NW_027809520.1:0-280 GCF_054177405.1 Leptonychotes weddellii | reverse complement strand
AATGTGTAGATTGCTCTAGGTAGCATTGACATCTTCACAATATTTGTTCTTCCAATCCATGAGCATGGAAGGTTTTTCCATTTCTTTGTGTCTTCCTCAATTTCTTTCATGAGTGTCCTATAGTTTTCAGAGTACAGATCCTTTACCTCTTTGGTTAGGTGTATTCCTAGTTATCTTATGCTTTTTGGTGCAATTGTAAATGGGATCGACTCCTTAATTTCTCTTTCTTCTGTCTTATTGTTGGTGTATAGGAATGCCACTGATTTCTGTGCATTGATTT
>NW_027809519.1:0-280 GCF_054177405.1 Leptonychotes weddellii | reverse complement strand
TCAATTATGTGGATGACATGTTCCCACAGGCTGGATGTACTCTGGTTGCATGCTGTACATATTAGAGGCATCAGAAATCCGTGGTTCAGCTGAATGTGGGCCATAGTTACCAAACAAACATATCAAGAATAAGTATACACTGAAAGAGGTGCACATAAATAAGAACAAAAGACTACTGGACAAATTAAATATTAGGATCACTCAGTGTCAGAATAATATTTACCTTAAAAAAAGGAAAGGAAAAAAGAAAAGATGGAGGGAAAGGAAAGAAAATCTGTAC
>NW_027809518.1:0-280 GCF_054177405.1 Leptonychotes weddellii | reverse complement strand
TTTTTTGGTTTTACCATTTGTAAGTAAGAGGTTTTATTGTCTAGAATCTCTTCATTTCTCTGCAACACTTATTCATTGACTGTTATTACTCTTCTCTTCATTGAACCTGAAACACTCCCACAAGGAGGGAAATGACTTTTCCATGGTTTCATTCCATTTTATATTTTAGATGTTTTGACAGGTAATATTGTACTGTTATCTGTTGTCATAAAATAAAAAATGACTGTAGTCAAGCACTGGACAAATTGCATGCCAGCCAATGTCAGTGGGGGACACAATG
>NW_027809517.1:0-280 GCF_054177405.1 Leptonychotes weddellii | reverse complement strand
TCCAAACTAGCACTGGTCACACCTTCCTGTTATTCCCGTTTCCAACATCCTTTGCTTTACTTCTCACCTGTTCATCATCTGTGCAAGCATTCAAATCCCTTTATTCTAAAACTCAAGCAATCTTTGTTTCCTGTTGGAGCCAACATTTCTAAATACTTTCTTTAATATTTATTCTCAAAAGTGACTTTTTTTAAAAAAAATTTATTTTATTATGTTATGTTAATCACCATACATTACATCATTAGTTTTTGATGTAGTGTTCCATGATTCATTGTTTGCG
>NW_027809516.1:0-280 GCF_054177405.1 Leptonychotes weddellii | reverse complement strand
TACGTAGTCCCTGATGGTTTTGAAAATAAATGCACACAAACATATTTCTGGTTGGAATATGTACGGTGGTGATGACCGTCTTTGCAGCTGATTTGATCCTAGCAACAGATTATCTCTTTGGTCCACTGTCTCCCCTCGGCCCCTTTGCTCCCAGTATTCTAGATCCAGAGCACAATCTGGTAGCTCATTCAGAGTAGCTGCCCGGAGGGGACACAGCATGGGTAGGGAAGGACACTAGGCCAGCCCAGGTCCTGAAATAGGTTCTGCCTCTGCTGTGTGG
>NW_027809515.1:0-280 GCF_054177405.1 Leptonychotes weddellii | reverse complement strand
TTGTTCTCTCCTGCCCAGGCTCACGGGCTGCTCTGCCTTTGCTTCCAGACTCCAGCAGACACATGGCCTGAGGCCGTGCCCTAGCTGCTCATCCTTCCAAGTTCTGCTCCTTCCCTTCCCTCTGGCCTTTACTGCAAAGTTGCCCTGTTAGTGACGCTTTCCCTGTTCACCTGCTGTGGAGCCTTCCAGCTCCCCAGCCAGACCCAGACCCTTCACAGCCCACTTCCTGCCCACATTTTCTCCTTGGCACTTAACCTTCCCCAAAGGTGCTACCTGTCTC
>NW_027809514.1:0-280 GCF_054177405.1 Leptonychotes weddellii | reverse complement strand
GCTCACAAAATCAAAGCCCATGCTTGGTTTAATGCTTGCAATATGAGCCCTTGAACAAATAAAATTAACTATTGCAGTGTGAAAAAAAAAAAAAAGAAGGAAATCTTGCCAATTGTGACAACATGGGTGGACCTTGAGCATATTATGCTAAGTGAAATAAGACAGAGATAAATACCATATGATTTAACTTATATGTGGAATCTAAAAATGAAACAAACAAAATTCATAGATACGAGAACAGATTGATAGTTATCATAGGAAAGGAAGTTGGTGGGTGGGT
>NW_027809513.1:0-280 GCF_054177405.1 Leptonychotes weddellii | reverse complement strand
GAAAACATCTCTGAGACCATACTCTTCCAACCCCCATTAGGGCCCACTGAATTACCAAATCTTAACAGAGAGAATAGTTCTGTCCTCATATGCCTTTCTTATAATTATCCTACTATTCGGTAAAACATTTTGTTTCTTTGTTTTGCTTTGTCTTTGAAAGGGGTGGATTGTTGGTAGGAGTGGAGAGGCATGTGGGAAGGTTAACGTAGAAGAGACAGGAAATAGACTGAATAAACTTTCAATGTTGGGGATAGAGCCAGTACTTTCTTTGAAGAGAACG
>NW_027809512.1:0-2839 GCF_054177405.1 Leptonychotes weddellii | reverse complement strand
GGTTTTTATGTACTCATAACCCGCAAGTTCGGTCTGTCCCAAAACGCCTTAGTCTTGATGTGTTTTCTCCATTTAATAATCACTTTTGTTAAAATGGGTACAGCTAATTGATCTATGGGATTTGCAACTAATATTCTCATTGAATGCAATAATGTCTGTCTCATGCTCATTTGAGAGTTTCATGCCACATGTAACATCACTGTGCAAACATAAGGGAATTACAGTGAGGGACTTGATTTTTTTTAAATGCCTTAAGTGTGCTACTTTTCATGTATATCTACTAGGCATTTCCATTGTTGTAGTTATCAGTTGTAAGTGCAAAAGCACTACAAAATGACAGTAGAAATGTACTCTGTGCAAAGTTGACTGGTTTATACAGGTACATCCATAGTTTTAGTTTTGCTGCTTCTGTTTGTCACTGGGCGGAATTGAGGTGACTTAAAAAGGACTACAGATCTTTCTTGACTCACAGTGGGGTTATGTCCCAATAAATCCATCCTAAAAAGTAAGTCAAAATGCATTTAGTACAGGGGCGCCTGGGTGGCTCAGTCGTTAAGCGTCTGCCTTCGGCTCAGGTCATGATCCCAGAGTCCTGCCCCGCATCGGGCTCCCTGCTCTGCGGGAAGCCTGCTTCTCTCTCTCCCACTCCCCCTGCTTGTGTTCCCTCTCTCGCTGTGTCTCTGTCAAATAAATAAATAAAATCTTTAAAAAAAAAAAAATGCATTTAGTACACCTAACCTACCAAACATCATAGCTTCATTAGTCTGCCTTAAATATGCTCAGAACACTTACGTTAGCTCACAGTTAGGCAAAATCATCTAACACAAAGCCTATTTCGTAATAAAAGTGTTGAATATTTTGTGTCATTTATTGAATACTGTCCTGAAAGTGGACAACAGAATGGTTGTCTGGGTATAGAATGATTGTAAGTGTATCAGTTGTTTATTTGCATGGCTGACTGGGAGCTGCCCAGCGCGGCAAGAAGAGGATTTCCTGCCTACCGGGAAAAGCTCAAAATTCAGAATTTGAAGTACAGTTTCTCCTGAATGAGTATCGCTTTTACATCACTGTAAAGTCAAAAAATCCTAAGTGGAACCACTGGGGTAATTGGGGACCTTACACGCATACTTTTGAGCTCCTTCCAAAACTGTTTGAGGTTCAAAGTACTACTGTCTTCAGACTGTGTAAATTCGGCAAGCTGTTACATGTCTCTGAACCTCTGTTTGCCTCCAGTCAAGGAAGGAGAGAGCAGAGCAGCATGTTAGGATTACTCTGAGAGCTAAACAAGAGCATGTCAATCAGTGCCCACCACAGGGCTCAACACCAATATTCGCCTTCCGTTTGTATTGGTATAAAACTCAAGTAAGTTGTGAAGAAAGGGGAAGACTTTTGTTGACCAAGAAAGCAAAGTATCATCTGCTTGCTCCTAAATCATGTAAACGAATAATTCATGTCAGAACCCTAAATGTTGTATGAGGATTACAGCTTGAACATTTGGACCACTTGTAATAAATACCCTTCAAGACTACACTCTGAGAACCACTTCTTAGGGACTCAAAGAAATGCAAGGGCAGATTGGGTCTTGGAACTTGCGGGTAATCTACTTGAGGCACAGAGAAATGAAATACAGCATAGGACTCAGATCTTGTCTTCAGCAGGGGATTGTGGGCACCTTGACTGAGGTTCCACCAGATTGTATTTCATATAAGAGGTGTAGTTCCTGCAGAGTGAAATCAGGGTGCTATTTGCAAGAGGAAGTGGATGCTGGACTGGCATAAACATCACGCAGATGCCTCAAGAACAATGCAGATGTTCTTCAGCACCCTCTGTGTGTGTATAAGAATTTTGTAACAGATGCAGAAGAGAGTTCTTTTAAGCATCAGTCATGGCTAATATGATTGAGAGTTCAGTTTGGGAAATTTCAGTGAACTATATACCTATGATATGTGAACTTTTCTACATATATATATATTTAATTTTTTTTAAAGATTTTATTTATTTATTTGAGACAGAGAGAGAAAGAGAGCAAGGGGTGGGAAGGGGCAGAGGGAGAGGGAGAAGCAGACTCCCTGCTGAGCACGGAGCTTGATGTGGGACTCGATCCCAGGACCCTGAGATCATGACCTGAGCCGAAGGCAGACGCTTAACCGACTAAGCCACCCAGGCGCCCCAGTATATTTAAATTTTAAAAAGCTTAACTTTTGCCATAAATTAATATTCCCAAATAGATAGTATATGGTGAGCACTTTAAGAGCTATCAGGCCACGCTAATGTGTATAACTTATCTAAATGTCATTTTTACTTTTGTGTGCACCTTAGCCTTCAACAGCTCCTATAAATAGGTCCAGATTTTCTGTGAATTCTATTGGTTATGTTAAGATTTTATTATGATCATCTTTAAATAAGCCAGAGAATAAATTTCTTGACCTGGAGGACATTCCTAATAGTGCTCATTTTGATTAGATAATTTTCTATACCCGGGGATGACATTAAAATTATTTTGTAAGGCTGATCATGTGCATGGTATTTTGCCTCCTGGATTTCTTGCTATATTCTTATCTCACATACAAAATCCCACAGAGCAAAGACCTATTCCCGCGCCCCTCCCCCCCACATTTGGGGTAAAATAGGATTAGAGAAAAGAAAGAACACATTAGCTATTCTTTGGGTTCTAGTTTTAATTCGGCTTACAGGAATACTCTTTTCACCACTTTGTGCCCTTCTGTTCAAGTGCACGCAGTGCGTGTAGCGAGAATGTGTGACTCCAAAGCAGTCTTACTGGGAAGGTAAGAAGCTCTCTGCCCAGTAGAGGATGCAAATGCACTTCTAACTTGGCAGT
>NW_027809511.1:0-280 GCF_054177405.1 Leptonychotes weddellii | reverse complement strand
CAGCCGGCTTCCCTGCTCCGATACCTGGGAGCTCTGCCACACTCAGGCACCCCTGGTCTTTCTGTGACCCCGAGGGTCCTAAGGGATAATATTTTTAATGGATCAAACAGAGAGGCGGGGACATGATTCCAGTGGGACTGGGGAAGGGGTCACAGAGCCCTTCTGTGGGGTTTGGTCCCAGGAAGGGTCTAACTAACCATGAGAGATAGAATGGGGAGGGGTAGGGAAGGCAGGTAGCTTCAACAACTACTCTGTGGCATGTAGAAGAAGAGAGTGTCTT
>NW_027809510.1:0-280 GCF_054177405.1 Leptonychotes weddellii | reverse complement strand
CCAATGTCTCTACATCCTCACCAACACCTGTACTTCATTATTTTTTTAAAGATGAGAAATATTCTCAGGTTATGCCACATTAAAAAAAAAAACGATTCATCAGTTGATGGACATTTGGGTTGTTTCCATCTTTTAGCTATTGTGAATACTACTACTATGAACACTGGTACACAAGAATCTGAGTTTCTTTCTTTCTTTCTTTCTTTCTTTCTTTCTTTCTTTCTTCCTTCCTTCTTTATTTTTGAAAGTGAAATTTCTGGATCATAGGATAATTCTATAT
>NW_027809509.1:0-280 GCF_054177405.1 Leptonychotes weddellii | reverse complement strand
GCCTGAGCCAGGTTCCTTCTGCACCAACAATGCAATGGGGCCTTATTTCTTGACACCTCTGAAGCCCACCATCTAAGTAAGCTTTTCAATATGTGCCACTCTGACAGGAAATATGGAATTTGGGGATACTTTTAACTTGCATTTTTCTCTTGCAAGAGGACAGGCCCTTTCTCACATTTAAATCTTACTTCTACTTTTTTTCCCCCCTGTGAACTGTATTGTTATGTTCTTTTCCCAATGGGTGACTGGTCTTTTACTCATTGATTTTTGTAGGAGCTCT
>NW_027809508.1:0-280 GCF_054177405.1 Leptonychotes weddellii | reverse complement strand
TATAGTTCTATTAATACAGGATTCCTTGTGGCTCCCACGGACGAAACCCCATGTGGAATTCCACCCAAACAGGCCCTGTGTCACATCATCACTATTGAATTTTGGAAGCCAATGGTTCAATTTCATCTTGCTGACTTTGTGCTATTCTGTGAGCTTGTCAAAATCCTTTTGAACGTGGAGAGTCTCAGCTGCCCCACCAGCGTTCCCTGCCAGCTTTGTGTCATCTGCAAATCGAAGAAACCTGCCTTCTGTGTCTTCATCCAAATCATTGATAAAAACC
>NW_027809507.1:0-280 GCF_054177405.1 Leptonychotes weddellii | reverse complement strand
TATTTACCCAAAGAGTACAAAAATACTAATTGAAAGGGATACATGTCCCCTCATGTTTATAGCAGCATTATCTACAATAGTCGAATTATGGAAAGAGCCCAAGTGCCCACTGACTGATAAATGGATAAAGAAGTAGTGGTATATATATATGAATATTACTCAGCCATAAAAAGGAATGAAATATTGCCATTTGCAGTGACGTGGATAGAGCTAGAGAGTTTAATTCTAAGCGAAATAAGCCAGTCAGAAAAGACAAATACCGTATGATTTCACTTATAGG
>NW_027809506.1:0-280 GCF_054177405.1 Leptonychotes weddellii | reverse complement strand
GGTTCTAGAGGGGAGGGGTGTGGGAGGATGGGTTAGCCTGGTGATGGGTATTAAAGAGGGCACGTTCTGCATGGAGCACTGGGTGTTATGCACAAAGAATGATCCATGGAACACTATATCAAAAACTAATGATGTAATGTATGGCGATTAACATAACAATAAAAAATTAAACCTGAAAAAAAAAAAGAGTGGGAAGTATAGAAAAGAAAGGGAGATGGAATTCAGAAAACTTGGTTCAAATCTACCAATTGTGTGAGAAGCATAGTTGAAATGTACCAGC
>NW_027809505.1:0-280 GCF_054177405.1 Leptonychotes weddellii | reverse complement strand
TGGAAATCCTATTTGAAATAAAACAAATTGCTCCCTAAAATTTGAATAGCATATAACTAATTTAATAGGGCACAACATTGAGAGGCCTTAAGATCACGTTTAGAAATGCTAGTCTAGGGGCGCCTGGGTGGCTCAGTTGGTTAAACAACTGCCTTTGGCTCAGGTCATGATCCTGGAGTCCCGGGATCGAGTCCCACATCGGGCTCCCTGCTCAGCAAGGAGTCTGCTTCTCCCTCTGACCCTCCTTTCTCTCATGCTCTCTGTCTCTCATTCTCTCTCT
>NW_027809504.1:0-280 GCF_054177405.1 Leptonychotes weddellii | reverse complement strand
GAGCTTTCTTCAATACATAAAGAATAATTAACCATTAATGTCACTGAAAAATTGTTTAAAAGACAAGCTAGCCAAACCATCTGAACACGTGTCAGAAGAATCATCCCTTTGGAAATAATGATGTAAGATCAAAAATAAATCTTTCAATTTCTCACCATGAGAAGTCCAAATAATATGGCATCAGTGTATTTGCTGGTAGTGTTTTATACTTACATAAATATTCACATACACAATTTAAACCTAAGGTTATTACCCCCACATCTTATTTTCTGGGCCACAT
>NW_027809503.1:0-280 GCF_054177405.1 Leptonychotes weddellii | reverse complement strand
TTCATTTTAAAAATGACTTTCTGACAATTACATGAATATATAACAGACATCAAAATATTTTCTAGTAATTTGCAATTATGCATTATGCTGCAATAAACACACTTGTATGTACTTTCTTGCATGTTTACAAGTACATCTGTACTAGAAATTCCTTTTAGAAGTGAAATTGTTGGATCAAAAGGTATACATTTTATGTTTTCTTAGTGGTAAATATCCATTTAAAGACCTTGTAGTTATTTACCCCCAATAATGTTATGTGAGAGTGTTTCCCCCAAATCTT
>NW_027809502.1:0-280 GCF_054177405.1 Leptonychotes weddellii | reverse complement strand
TGGAACAACCTAGAAAAAATGGAGAAATTCCTACAAACATATAAACTACCAAAACTGAAACAGGAAGAAAAAAACTTGAAAGGACCAATAACCAGCAAAGAAATTGAATCAGTAATCAAAAAAAGCCCAACAAACAAAAGTCCAGGACCAGATGGCTTCCCAGGCTTCACACAAACGTTTAAAGAAGAGTTAATACCTACTCTTCTTAAACATGTATCTCTTATTTTTTATTTATTTATTTATTTATTTTTATTTTTATTTTTTTTATTTATTTTTTATT
>NW_027809501.1:0-2839 GCF_054177405.1 Leptonychotes weddellii | reverse complement strand
AGCCTCACCAGACCCAGGCCCAAAACTTATCAGACCCAGGGCCCGGCCTCACCAGACCCAGGTCCCAGCCTTACGTGACCCAGGTCCCAGGCTCACCAGACCCAGGACCCAGGCTCACCAGACCCAGGACCAAAACTTATCAGACCTAGGCCCCAGCCTCACCAGACCCAGGCCCAAAACTTATCAGACCCAGGCCCCAGCCTCACCAGACCCAGGCCCAAAACTTATCAGACCCAGGTCCCAGCCTTACCAGACCCAGGCCCCAGCCTGACCAGACCCAGGCCCCAGGTTTACGAGACCCAGGCCTCAGCCTTACCAGACCCAGGACCAACTTTACCAGACCCAGGCCCCAGTCTCACCAGACCCAGGTCCCAGTCTTACCAGACCCAGGTCCCAGCTTAACCAGACCCAGGCCCAAAACTTATCAGACCCAGGGCCCAGCCTTACCAGATCCAGGTCCCAGCCTCACCCAGACCCAGGTGCCGGCCTCACCAGACCCAAGTCCCAGCCTTATGTGACCCAGGTTCCAGCCTCATCAGACCCGGGTCCCAGCCTTACCTGACCTAGGCCCCAGCCTCACCAGACACAGGTCCCAGCCTCACCAGACTCAGGTCCCAGATTAACCAGACCCAGGCCCAAAACTTATCAGACCCAGGTCCCAGCCTCACCAGACCCAGGTCCCAGCCTCACCAGACCAGGTCTCAGCTTAACCAGACCCAGGCCCAAAACTTATCAGACCCAGGCCCCAGCCTCACCAGACCCAGGTCCCAGCCTCACCAGACCAGGTCCCAGCTTAACCAGACCCAGGACCAAAACTCATCAGACCGAGGCCCCAGCCTCACCAGACCCAGGCCCAAAACTTATCAGACCCAGGCCCCAGCCTCACCAGACCCAGGTCCCAGCTTAACCAGACCCAGGTCCCAGCCTCACCACACCCAGGTCCCAGCTTAACCAGACCCAGGCCCAAAACTTATCAGACCCAGGCCCCAGCCTCACCAGGTCCAGGTCCCAGCCTCACCAGACCCAGGTCCCAGTCTCACCAGACCCAGGACCCAGGCTTACCAGACCTAGGCCCCAGCCTGACCAGACCCAGGCTCCAGGTTTACCAGTCCCAGGCCCCAGCCGTACCAGACCCAGGCCCCAGCTTTACCAGATGCAGCTCCCAGACTTTCCAGACCCATGTCCCAGACTTTCCAGACCCATGTCCCAGCCTTACCAGACCCAGGTCCCAGCCCCACCAGACCCAGGTCCCAGCCTTACCTGACCTAGGTCCCAGCCTCACCAGACCCAGGTCCCAGCTTAACGAGACCCAGGCCCAAAACTTATCAGACCCAGGTCCCAGCCTCACCAGATCCAGGTCCCAGCCTTATGTGACCCAGGTCCCAGGCTTACCAGACCCATGCCCCAGCCTCACCAGACCCAGGTCCAAAACTTATGAGACCCAGGGCCCCGCCTCACCAGACCCAGGTCCCAGCTTAACCAGACCCAGGCCCAAAACTTATCAGACCTAGGCCCCAGCCTCACCAGACCCAGGCCAAAACTTATCAGACCCAGGCCCCAGCCTCACCAGACCCAGGTCCCAGCTTAACCAGACCCAGGCCCAAAACTTATCAGACCCAGGGCCCAGCCTCACCAGATCCAGGTCCCAGCTTAACCAGACCCAGATCGCAGCCTCACCAGACCCAGGTCCCAGCTTAACCAGACCCAGGCCCAAAACTTATCAGACCCAGGGCCCAGGCTTACCAGACCCAGGCCCCAACCTGACCAGTCCCAGGCCCCAGCCTTACCAGACCCAGGCCCCAGCTTTACCAGATGCAGCTCCCAGACTTTCCAGACCCATGTCCCAGACTTTCCAGACCCATGTCCCAGCCTTACCAGACCCAGGTCCCAGCCCCACCAGACCCAGGTCCCAGCCTTACCTGACCCAGGTCCCAGCCCCACCAGACCCAGGTCCCAGCTTAACCAGACCCAGGACCAAAACTTATCAGACCCAGGTCCCAGCCTCACCAGATCCAGGTCCCAGCCTCACCAGACCCAGGTTCCCAGCCTTATGTGACCCAGGTCCCAGCCTCACCAGACCCAGGACCCAGGCTTACCAGACCCAGGTCCCAGCCTCACCAGACCCAGGCCCCAGCTTAACCAGACCCAGGCCCAAAACTTATCAGACCCAGGTTCCCAGCATTATGTGACCCAGGTCCCAGCCTTACCAGACCCAGGACCCAGGCTTACCAGACCCAGGACCCGGGCTTACCAGACCTAGGCCCCAGCCTGACCAGACCCAGGCTCCAGGTTTATCAGTCCCAGGCCCCAGCCTTACCAGACCCAGGCCCCAGCTTTACCAGATGCAGGTCCCAGCCTTTCCAGACCCATGTCTCAGCCTTACCAGACCTAGGTCCCAGCCCCACCAGATCCAGGTCCCAGCTTAACCAGACCCAGGACCAAAACTTATCAGACCCAGGGCCCAGCCTCACCAGACCCAGGTCCCAGCTTAACCAGACCCAGGTCCCAGCCTCACCACACCCAGGTCCCAGCTTAACCAGACCTAGGCCCAAAACTTATCAGACCCAGACCACCTCACCAGATCCAGGTTCCAGCCTCACCAGACCCAGGTCCCAGCCTCACCAGACCCAGGTTCCCAGCCTTATGTGACCCAGGTCCCAGGCTTACCAGACCCAGAACCCAGGCTCACCAGACCCAGGTCCCAGCCTCACCAGACCCAGGTCCCAGCTTAACCAGACCCAGGCCCAAAACTTATCAGACCCAGGGCCCAGCCTCACCAGACCCAGGTCCCAGCCTCACCAGACCCAGGTCCCAGCCTACCAGACCCAGGACCCGGGCT
>NW_027809500.1:0-280 GCF_054177405.1 Leptonychotes weddellii | reverse complement strand
TTATGCACAAACAATGAATCATGGAACACTTCATCTAAAACTAATGATGTAATGTATGGGGATTAACATAAGAATAAAAAAAAATAAATTAAAAAAAAATAACACTCTTCTAGATTTTAATAGGAGATGCTATGATAAGAATTCAGAAATCAGATATCATAAACTATACACATTTGATACCTGAAAAATTTTTTTAATGTTTTCACTTTTAGTAATAGAACTGATACCAGATGTACTCTAACAAAATATATGCTTCTTTGTTTCAAACCCCAAAGCATCT
>NW_027809499.1:0-280 GCF_054177405.1 Leptonychotes weddellii | reverse complement strand
TTGTTGAACTCTACATCAAAAGCTAATGGTGTACTATATGTTGGCTAAGGTGAACATAATTAAAAAAACACCAAAAAATTAAAAAAAAAATAAACAAGTACATAAATATTTCAGATTATAATAAGTGTTGTGAAAAAATTGAAGTAGTGTAAAAAGTGACAGGCACATTGGATACAAGACAAATTAAGGCATATTTAAATTTTTTTTTTTTTTTTAAAGATTTTATTTATTTATTTGACAGAGAGAGACACAGCGAGAGAGGGAACACAAGCAGGGGGAG
>NW_027809498.1:0-280 GCF_054177405.1 Leptonychotes weddellii | reverse complement strand
TGCACAACCATAGCCGGATAGATATAAATGCTCCTGTCAAAAAAGGTCACTCACCTCCCTTCCAAAAAACAAAGCAAGAGCCACCTCACAACCATTAGGATGGGGACTATTAAAAAAAAAAAGGTATTGGCGGGGGGCTGGGGGGTGGAGAAATTGGAACCCTTGTGCATTGTGGGTGGGGATGTAAATGGCGCAGCCACTGTGGAAAATCAGTATGGCGGTTGCTCACAAAATTAAAAATGGAATAATCCAGCACTTCCACTTCTAGGTATATAGCCCC
>NW_027809497.1:0-280 GCF_054177405.1 Leptonychotes weddellii | reverse complement strand
GAAGACTTTCCATGTATATTTGTTTTTTTTCCTCATTCCCTCCTACCCATCCTTCCTCATTTCTATACAGAGTTGAAAGCGTCAATTTAAGCATCCCCCCAAACTGACAAGAAGATAGCAATTCCTCAGTACAGACTTCCAGATACTTGCTGGCTTTTCAAGGGATCTCTGTCTTTTGTTTGTTCGCTTATTTGTTTAACGGTTGCTTTTCAAGGCATTTAATTTGGGTGCCTTGGTGGTGAGCACCAACCGTGGCACCTAGACGGCTTGGCTCCATGTG
>NW_027809496.1:0-280 GCF_054177405.1 Leptonychotes weddellii | reverse complement strand
GGACCAGACAGCTTCCCAGGGGAATTCTACCAAACATTTAAGGAAGAATTAATACCTATTCTTCTGAAACTGTTCCAAAATATAGAAATGGAAGGAAAACTTCCAAACTCGCGTTATGTGGCCACCATTACCTTGATCCCAAAACCAGACAAAAACCCCATCAAAAAGGAGAATTACCGACCAATATCCCTGATGAACATGGACACAAAAATTCTCAACAAAATAGTAGCCAATAGGATCCAACAGTACATTAAAAAGATTATTCACCACGAACAAGTGG
>NW_027809495.1:0-280 GCF_054177405.1 Leptonychotes weddellii | reverse complement strand
TTTTTTTTTTTTTAAAGATTTTTTATTTTATTTATTTGACAGAGAGAGACACAGCGAGAGAGGGAACACAAGCAGGGGGAGTGGGAGAGGGAGAAGCAGGCTCCCCGCAGAGCAGGGAGCCCGATGCGGGACTCGATCCCAGGACCCCGGGATCATGACCTGAGCCGAAGGCAGTCGCTTAACCAACTGAGCCACCCAGACGCCCCTCTTTTTTAACTTCTGATACTCAGTAGAATCAAGTTTGTCTTACGTTCTGTCAGCAGATTTTTTTTTTTTTTTT
>NW_027809494.1:0-280 GCF_054177405.1 Leptonychotes weddellii | reverse complement strand
ATGGGGCTGTTTCTTTAATAATGAGATTTAAGTCCTGTATTGTTGGTAACCAAATCTAATAGAAGGTTTAACTACTACTAATAACACAATTATATATTTTTTATTCTATCAAGAACCTAAAAAGTTATAGTTGTTTTAAATATCATCCATGCTTCCACTTTTATTCAGTTTTATTGCAAGTATTTGAATTAAAAAAAAATGTATTTCTAAAACATGCTGTTTAAATCAGCCATTTAACTTTACTATTCCGAGATGACAAAATAAGGAAAATTAGGAATAT
>NW_027809493.1:0-280 GCF_054177405.1 Leptonychotes weddellii | reverse complement strand
TTTCACAGTGTGAGCCAGCTGCCTTGTGGGGGACAAGCGACGCAAGATGTGTTCACTTTCCCACCTTGTGACATCAACACCCCTGATTTCTCTCTCTGCAAAGGGCGTCTGAATGTGTCCGTGTTCCTATTAACGTAACGTGAGGAGGTGGGGAGACTGCCCCTCTCCGCACACGACTGCCCCCCTCTCCCCACCCTGACCGACTTGTGTCCTCTTTCCTCATCTGCTTTTGTGTTCCAGCCGAGGGTGAGTGGGCCATCTCCTTCTCTGTCTTTACTTT
>NW_027809492.1:0-280 GCF_054177405.1 Leptonychotes weddellii | reverse complement strand
TCTCAAGAGAGATTAATAGCTTCAGGAGAAACTGAGGCACTGAGATAAAGCAGCCAGTCAATGGAAGTCAGATAGAGTCCACTGTGTTACGTGACTTAAGATGCGTATAAACCCAGGATGGGCCTCTCTCTACCCTCTGAGTATTCTTTTTTTTTTTTTTTTCATGTTTCAAAGTCTCTATTTTTATTTATTTTTTTTTTATTTTTTTTTATTCTTATGTTAATCCCCATACATTACATCATTAGTTTTAGATGAAGTGTTCCATGATTCATTGTTTGTG
>NW_027809491.1:0-2839 GCF_054177405.1 Leptonychotes weddellii | reverse complement strand
TCTCTCTCTGTCAAATAAATAAATAAAATCTTTAAAAAAAAAAAAGTAATTTTTATGATCACTTAAAAAATGACTTTTTTTAAAAAAAGATTTTATTTATTTATTTGACAGAGAGAGACACAGCTAGAGGGGGAACACAAGCAGGGGGAGCGGGAGAGGGAGAAGCAGGCTTCCTGATGAGCAGGACCCTGGGATCATGACCTGAGCCAAAGGCAGACGCTTAACGACTGAGCCACCCAGGTGCCCCATGTTGTTGTTGTTTTTTAATGAAAAAAGTAAGCACTCTTTAAAATGTTTTTTTTTTTCTTTCCCCCTTGAAAATGGTATTCTTTGAGATCTCTTTCACTCTGTCTTTGGGGCAGGCACAGGTGTTTATTTTTGTTTGTTTGTTGCTTTTACCGTATCCAGGGGAACGAAGGGGAGCCGAAAGTGACTACTGTGTTCTAAGAACACTGACATAATAGGTCAGAAGCTTATTGCGGCTTCTTGAAGGAATACATTCCATAGCAATCTCCCCTCCAAATCTCATCCACTCAGACTCCAGGAGAGTCAGAATTCTGATGCTTTGGGTACAAGTTATGTTTTTCACCCTCTCTAGTCATTTCAGGATGCAGTGTAAGATTCAGCCGGGGTCATCCCTGCGTTCGTCAGCCCCAAGTCTGCTCCTGTTCATCCCGTTCCATTTGTTGTACATCCAGCACCAGCTTCCCTGCTGCCCTTTTACACAATAGAATTATTGTCATAAAAACATGAAAATGCAGCTTTTCAGATTCTGTGTGCTTTTACACATTCTTTATACCACGGACTTCATCCACATGCTGTTGCCTCTTAAGCGTCTGTTAAAGTTTGGGTTTTTTTTTTTTTTAAGATTTTATTTGAGAGAGAGAGCGAGAGCAAAAGCAAGCACGGGGACAGAGAGAGACAAGCAGACTCTGTACTGAGCGCGGAGCCTGATTCAGGGCTCATTCTCAGGACCCCGAGATCATGACCTGAGCTGAAATCAAGAGTCAGACGCTCAACCGACTGAGCCAGCCAGGCGCCCCTAAAGTTTTTTTTTTTTTTTTTAACTCATACATACGTTTTCATCCTGTGTTTTTTACATTCTTACTTGTTGGGTTCAGAATGTCATTGCTGGAAAAAGCCGTGAATAGAACAGTTCCTTAGTATTTTTATTTTCACAACAGAAACAGAGTTAGGTAGATTGTGGCTAGTTACAATATACATGCCTCCATCGGCATCTGGTTTTTATGGCAATTTGTGGACTTGCATCTTAAAGAGATTTGGAGTTCAATAAAACCTTCCATTTTGTGCGCTTTTCCTTTCTAATTAAAATCTTTCGTATTAACTTGACTGTCCAACCATGACACTGTGATGTTGGAGCTCCTATTTCATCAATTACGTCCCAGACTCCTCCTTTTCAACCCAGGGGAGCACCCCTCCTAATTCACAGAACCTATTTCGGAAAAAGCAGATGAATGTGTGATTTTACAGAATCTGTGTCTACTTGTTATTGTCAAACCAGAAGGTGTCTGTGCTCCTTAAAATAAACCCTCTACTGCTGCCCTTTTCCTTTTATCTGTTCTTTCTGTGTAAACAATGAATTTCCTTTGGGTAATGGTTTTTCATCACTTCAAGGTTTGACACTTTCATGTTGAAAATACATATTTCGGTATTTCTGCATTTTTAAAAGATTTATTTATTTCAGAGAGAGAGAGTGCGTCAAGTGGTGCAGTGGGAGGGGTAGAGGGAGAAAGAGAATCCTCAAGCAGACTCCCCAGTGAGCACAGAGCCCAACGTGGGGCTTGGTCCCAGGACTCTGGTTTCATGACCTGAACCAAAACCAGGAATCAGCTGCTCAAGTGACTGAGCCACCGGGCACCCCAAGGGTATTTCTGCTTTTAATAGTATCTATGAGAAAAATTCTTTTTATTTGTCCATGGACATTAATTGAAGTCTTTGTTTCAAATTTGAGATCTAGAATTTCAGGTGGTATTCATGAGCATACATTTTTGTTTGTAAAGGTTTATAAAACTTTTTTGTTCCTATATATACAGCTACTTTAATATTCAGAACCTAATTGATTTTTAAAAAACGTTTTAAATGGGGGTTTTGTTACATTTACTCTGGATAAATCTATACGTGCTGACACTTTTCTCTCAAAGATAAGAGGAAGCTGGGGCGCCTGGGTGGCTCAGTCGTTAAGCGTCTGCCTTCGGCTCAGGTCATGATCCCCTGGGATCATGTGGGGCTGGGATCGAGCCCCACATCGGGCTCTCTGCTCCGCGGGAGGCCTGCTTCTCCCTCTCCCACTCCCCCTGCTTGTGTTCCCTCTCTCGCTGTGTCTCTCTCTGTCAAATAAATAAATAAAATCTTTAAAAAAAAAAAAAAAAGATTAGAGGAAGCTAATACCAGTAATAATATCTCAAGGGATTCTGTTCAAATAGAGCCATTTAAAGTCTGCTTCTCAAAGTGCCCTAGTCCTTCGGAAAGTGAATTTATCCTAAATCAGAGTATCCTAAAACAGTGTTCTAGACAGCATGGACGGAAGTGGACCCAGTGAGATGGAAAGGCTAATTCTCTTCACTGGGTGAGTCACCTGGGGAGACTGAGAGCTGGCCTCAGGATACCCTTCCTCTGAGTCTGAGCCATTGACACGGAGGTAACGTCAGCAACTTAGTTTCTTACCAGATCGGCTTGTTCCGGGGATTTTGAATTTGTGTCGGTTTTAGTACACTTTTCAATGACAGGAAGTACCGTGTTAAAAACTGACCTAGGGGCGCCTGGGTGGCTCAGTTGGTTAAGCGACTGCCTTCGGCTCAGGTCATGATCCTGGAGTCCC
>NW_027809490.1:0-280 GCF_054177405.1 Leptonychotes weddellii | reverse complement strand
CTCGGCAGGGAGTCTGCTTCTCCCTCTGACCCTCCCCCCTCTCATGTGCTTTCTCTCTCTCAAATAAATAAATAAAATCTTAAAAAAAAAAAAACAGGCTATAACTCCCATTGAATGAGGCATACCAAACCTGAAAGATTGCAGAAGGTTTTCATCAGCGTCTGCTGAAGACCCCCATGCTGGGGGAGCGTCCTGGCTGCGCCGCAAGGCCCTTGGATGCAAATGTCTCAGAAAAGATCGGCTTACCTGGAAACGTGGGAGCGGATGCACGCTCTGCTCT
>NW_027809489.1:0-280 GCF_054177405.1 Leptonychotes weddellii | reverse complement strand
TAAGAAGCCCACGGGGGCCTTCCTATGAAAATTGGTATTCTTGAAATCCTAACAAGGTAATATGATGACATGTAATCAATTGAATGGCACCTTGTGAATACCCTATATTATACCATTATTGGATTGTAGGGACTTGACCCCTTAACCACTAGAGTAAAAGCAAGGAGAGTGTATCATTCATCTTGAAACTCACCACTACATCAAGCAGAGTGACAGCCAAACAGTGGGTGCTCACAATAAGTTGAAAAACGGATGGATCCATTCATTTGTGATTTAACAT
>NW_027809488.1:0-280 GCF_054177405.1 Leptonychotes weddellii | reverse complement strand
TTGGGGTGCACATACCGCTTTGGATCACTACATTTGTATCTTTGGGGTAAATACCCAGTAGTGCAATTGCTGGGTCATATGGTAGCTCTATATTCAACTTTTTGAGGAAACTCCATACTGTTTTCCAGAGTGGCTGCACCAGCATTAACTGTCCTTCTTCAAGAATCAACTAGATAAAGAGTTTCAGAAAACCAATGGACTGTTATAGAAGTTTCCACAGAAGGGCACCTGGGTCACTCAGCCGTTAAACATCTGCCTTCAGCTCAGGTCGTGATCCCAG
>NW_027809487.1:0-280 GCF_054177405.1 Leptonychotes weddellii | reverse complement strand
GAGCATTCCAGAAGCCTGGGCTGGCTCTGAGTATCTCTGGCCGTTGGCCCTGCAGAGCTGTGCTCCCCAGCTCTAGGTGCGGCCTGTGTTCTTGAGGGGGGCAGGAAGCCTCTTCGAGCCCTGTGGTTAGTATTTTATGCATAAGAGAGCAGTTCTGACATATCCTGGATTGAAACCCACTTCAGTGGAAGATTCCTTCCGGGGGAAAACTTCCTCCTCTGTTCGTCTGGTAATTTGAATCAGGATCAGAGCGATGGCGGGTTTGCGCCAACCAGAGTTT
>NW_027809486.1:0-280 GCF_054177405.1 Leptonychotes weddellii | reverse complement strand
TTGGACATACTGTTTAATCCCTCTAAGCCTCAGTTTCCTGATCTGTAAAATGGGGCTAATAGGTTATCCAACACATGGGGTGGTTGAAAGGAGTAAATGAGATGGGGAGGGAGGGGGAATGAGAGAAAGATAACGAACAGGAGAATATAGTGTACGGGCTTAGAAGCAGCCTGTCTGGACCCCGGCTACCTGGTGTGAATCCCAGGCGCTATGTCCTTGAGCTTTCTCTTGCTTCCATTTCTTCACTGTAGACGGTCTTCAAGTTTTTTGTCAAATGACT
>NW_027809485.1:0-280 GCF_054177405.1 Leptonychotes weddellii | reverse complement strand
TTTCTTGCAATGTCTTGATGGACACTGTACTGTCCAGTATCACAGATCTCCTCCTATTTCATAAACACACCCTTCACTGCTTTCTTCCTCAGCTTCTTAGAGAAATATTTACCTCCCCTGAACCTGAACAACTGCTTCCTATCTTTAAAGACTCAGTTCTACCTTTATTTCCCTCCTGCTATCTTCTTCTTCTTTTTTTTTTTTTTTAACATATAATGTATTATTTGTTTCAGAGGTACAGGTCTGTGATTCAACAGTCTTACACAATTCACAGTGCTCA
>NW_027809484.1:0-280 GCF_054177405.1 Leptonychotes weddellii | reverse complement strand
CAACAATTACCCTGCTCTTACTATGTTCCAGGTACTATTTTGAACATCATACATTTCCAATATGTTAATCATTTCTGTTAGTGTGGTTTTGATTGTTAGCATTTCCTTTAGATTCTTTGTTAATGTTTTCATCTCTATTCTCATTCGCCATCTGTTCTCACATATTGTCTACTTTTTCTATTAGAGTCCTTGTCATATTAGTCAATATTTAAAATTCTCTGATAATTCCCACATCTGTGTCACATCTGAGTCTGATCCTGATGTTTGCTTCATTTTTTCT
>NW_027809483.1:0-280 GCF_054177405.1 Leptonychotes weddellii | reverse complement strand
AGTATTAAAAATAAAATTTTTAAAAGATCTATATGAGGAAAATTACAAAATTCTGATCAACAAAATCAAAGAACTAAATAAATGAAGAAATATTCCAGGTTTAGAGATAGGAAGATTTAATACTAAGATGTCAGTTCTTCCCAAATGGACATATGTATGTGTGTACATATATAATATACATGTACAGGGGGCGGAGCAACTTGGCGGAGGAGTAGGAGACCTGGATTTCGTCTCCTCTCAGGAATTCAGCTGGATAGGGATCAAACCATTCTGAACACCT
>NW_027809482.1:0-280 GCF_054177405.1 Leptonychotes weddellii | reverse complement strand
TTGTTGCAGAAAACTGTTAAGAGAACGTCAACCAGGTCAGTCATTAGCAAAGATGAATTTTGGATAAAAGGTCATGAAAAGAAAAGTGGAAAAATGCACTAAATTTTTTTTTGTAACAATGGGGATACATTGGGAGAACAGTGGGGAACTTGAATAAGATGATTAAGAAGACTGGATTTAATGTTAAGAAAAAAAAAAAAAGAAGGAGAAGAAGGTAGCGGGAGGGGAAGAATGAAGCGGGGGAAATCGGAGGGGTAGACGAACCATGGGAGACGATGGA
>NW_027809481.1:0-280 GCF_054177405.1 Leptonychotes weddellii | reverse complement strand
CTTTTTTCATTTAATTTTAACCCTGGACATTATTTTTATGTCTACTTTTCTATACATTAATATTTCATTTTCAAAGCAAAAAATATGAAATCAAATAAGGTTAAAAGCAAACATAATTTAGTTAAGAAACAACTGTACAAGTACAGGATGTGAGAGACCTGACTTAATAGTAGTCCGAGTGGAACTGGGTATTTACCCCGAAGATACAAAAGTAGGGATCCGAAAGGGTACGTGCACCCCGATGTTTATAGCAGCAATGTCCACAATAGCCAAACTGTGG
>NW_027809480.1:0-2839 GCF_054177405.1 Leptonychotes weddellii | reverse complement strand
CCGCAGCCCCCTGGGTTGTGCGCCCCTCCGCAGCGCTCCCAGTCCTGCCTCCAGGTCGGGGCTCGTCTCTGCCCTTTGTGCTTCTAAAACTGCCAGCCTCTCCCAGTTCGCCCGCATGACCCCACCCTGGGTATCCGCGCCAGGGGCTGCCCTAAAGTCCTTTCCCCACCGCTACTGGTCTGCGAATCTGTGCCCCGTCCACAGTACGCGAAGCTGTCGCTCACCGGCGGTGTAGGATTCCCACGGCCAGGCTCCCTCCCGCTGCCATTTATCCTCCGATGTCTGCCCGTGGAGTCACGGCTCCCCGCTTCCTACCTCGAAACCAACCGCCTGTGATATTCTGCTTGTAGAGATCCAGATCTTCTTACATCTCAGGCTGGTTTCGTGGGTGCTCAGAGTGGTCTGGTAGATATCCAGCTCAATTCTGGGGAACAGCTGAAATAGGGTCCCCTACTCCTCTGCCATCTTTCCCCCTCAAAAAGATCAGATTCTTAAGATTCAATTAGTCTAAGAGTATTAATAGCAGGTATTACAAAAATTATTTGGCTCTAATTAATAAATTTCTTTTTAGAAATCTTATCCTTTCATAAAATTCAATAACAAAATAATGTAATCCTACAGAGAATTTTGGTATTGTCAATTTGGGGAGGCAATTTAACTATTTATGGAAGATCTTTAAACAAGAACAGCTTTTATTACTTTGAAATCACTTGCAGATGTTATTCAATATCTTTGTAGTTGCCATAAGATCAAAACTAAGATATGGCACTTGTTACAGCCATCTGTTTAAAACTTCATTGAGAAACTTTATTCTTTTAGTTTTTACAGTTTTACTTTTATGAGTCTAAATCTCTGCAAAGGTAATGTTTAAAATCATTGTCTTCATGAGTACCTTACTTGTGGGGTTTTAAGTCTGTCTCACTACTAAATGAGATTGTAAGTTATATGAAGGCAAATATTCTGGTTGTGTTGTTTCCTATTATTTGCTTATCACTTGGCATGATGTCTGGCACATAGTAGAGTTTCAACAAATGTTGGTAGAATGAGTAAGTGAATGAAGACAATTTTTAAGATTCAACAGAATAAAAATGGCAAAATCACTCAATTCATTTTTAGATAAGGAAATAAGGGCCTTAATATCTGTCTAGTTGCCCAGTATTTAAAAAATCAAAACCACAGTTTCAATAATTTTAAGCATTGTTACTATGATTTGGCATTAATCATAGTCACATAATCAAAATGTCTAATGATGAGTTGATATTAAATTAAAAGTTTTGGAGAAAAGCAAAGGAACAGAACAGTGAGGCCTAATTTGAATTATTTTGGTAATGGTTGAAATTTCTGTTTGCTACTCATATCAGAATAACAATTATTGGTAAAAAAGAGTATAGGGATAACCTGTTATCATTTGGATAAATGTAGATAGAATTTTTGCAAGAACCGTTGCTTAGATATTAATACACAAGTGCCACTCTCCTCTCTCCTCCCCTAGTGGAAGGCAGATTGACATAGAGGTCCAAGAGGGTGAACTCTGAAACCAGGACTGCCTGAGTGCAAATCTTAGCTCTGTACCTCCCAAGTCATTCATCTCTGGACAAGCTGCATAACTCTCATTGCTTCCTTTACCCACTTGGAAAATGGAGATGATAATGTCTCTACTTCCTAGTATTATTTAATATTTCTAAACCTCCTAGCTCTCTCCTTCCCTCTTTCTGTTTCTTTCTTTTTTCCTCCCTCCCACCCTTCCTTCCTTCCTTCCTTCCTTCCTTCCTTCCTTCCTTCCTTCCTTCCTTCCTTCCTTCCTTCTCTCTCTTTCAAAGTGGTTTCCCCTTAATTGCTGCATCCTTTTATTTTTTTTATTTTTTTTTAAATTTTCTTTTAGATTTTATTTATTTGAGAGAGACAGAGATAGTGAGTTAGAGAGCACAAGTGGGGAGGAGAGGGAGAAGCAGGCTCCCCACAGAGCAGGGAGCCCGATGCGGGACTCGATCCCAGGACCCTGGGATCATGACCTGAGCCGAAGGCAGATGCTTAACCGACTGAGCCACCCAGGCGCCCGCTGCATCCTTTTATAACAATTTTAATCTACTTTATATTAAACTGAGCCATATGAAATTCGTCAATGTTGAAGGGAAGCAGAATGTATCACTTCAAATCTGCCTCTTTGGCAAAAGGATTATTTTAGGCTGATTATTTTTAAGAAACAGCAGACACAGGAGAAGTAGGTTATCCTTTTATAAATCACATTACAAGGGAAATCTCCATTGGTAAGGATACCTTTCTCTTTATATGGGAAAGAAGAGGATGCCCCTAAATCTCAAACAACTCTTAGCAATGGAGAAGGCAATTACTTAATGCATAGCAACCTTACCCTGGTTTATTGTGCTTTTCCTGGTAGCCCCCCATAACTGGGCTCTGCCCACAACCCCCCCCAACCCCCAACATCTTTTGTTTTTAACTGGAGGTGGTATTTAAGGTGGTGGCTTGGGCCATTTCAGGGAGTTATTCGGTTTTCCTGGGTCTCTCCCATGTATACAGGAGGTATACATATTATTCAACTTGTTTGCTTTTCTTCTGTCAATCTGTCTTTTTATCCAGATCAGTCTCAGCCAAGAACCTAGAGGATAGAGGGAAAATTATTTTTCCTCTCCCACAGTGTTTTTTTGGGGGGACTATAAAATGGAAATGTATAGCCTTCAGGATAGATACAACAAACTTAAATGAGCAGATAAACAATTAAAGTCATATCTGGATGATGTTTAAATTAAGATTTGATTTATTCTGTTTTCCATAGAGAACTCTTTATTCCCATGCTGAGAACTCTTTTTATTCCTATGGC
>NW_027809479.1:0-280 GCF_054177405.1 Leptonychotes weddellii | reverse complement strand
TCAAAGTAAATGAAGACGTGGGGAAACTCCAGTGAGGTCCCCTCTCTAGAGGGCCAGGGCTGGGAGGAGTGGGGGAAGCCTTGGGCACGCAGAGCATTCTTCCTGCAAGGGCTCAGTGACATTAAGATAGGACTGTCCGAGGAGGCCAGAGATGGTTTATCCCAGGTAAAAGGACAGTGGCAAAAAGGGGCAGATTAAGAAGAGCCACGGGACATCCCTAGAATAGACAATGGCCAAGCAAAACTAGGCCAGAATGCTGGATCCCACATTCCAGTTTCTC
>NW_027809478.1:0-280 GCF_054177405.1 Leptonychotes weddellii | reverse complement strand
ATTTTTAACATTGTCCCACAGTTCTTGGATATTCTGTTCTCTTTTATAGTCTTTCTTTTTATTGCTTTTCAGTTTTGGATGTTCTGTTGAGAAATCCTCAAGCTTAGAGATTCTTTCCTCAGCCAATCTAGTAATAAGCCCATCAAAGGAATTCTTCATTTCACTTACATGTTTTGATCTCTAGCTTTTTGTTGTTGTTGTTTTGTGCTTTCTTAGGATTTCTATCTCTCTGATTACATTGTCCATCTGTTCTTACATGCTTTTATCCACTAGAACTCTT
>NW_027809477.1:0-280 GCF_054177405.1 Leptonychotes weddellii | reverse complement strand
CCCGGGTGGCTCGGACAGTTAGGCATCCGACTTGGTTTTGGCTCAGGTCATGGTCTCAGGGTCTGGGATCAAGCCCCATGTCGGGGTCTGCACTCAGTGGGGAGCCTGCTTGAGATTCGCTCTCCCTCTTCTCCTCCCCCTGCTCTCTCTCTCTAAATAATATAATAATGAATGAATGAATAAATAAATAAATGAAAAACCAAGCAAACCAAAAGACCTCAGGGAAGATTACATCTAATCCCCGAACACCATCACGGTCTTATGTCTAAGATCACAGCCT
>NW_027809476.1:0-280 GCF_054177405.1 Leptonychotes weddellii | reverse complement strand
CTATAATGTCACGAAAGTGGGGGAAAGGGGATATGGCAAGCAGGTCAGCTTTTAAGTTCTTCAGCCTGAAATTACTCACACTGCATTGGCCAGACTATTATACTTGCAAGGGAGGTTGGGAAATACAGACTAATATATACCAACTTTGTAAGTTCCACAAGCTTCTCATAAATTTATTTTTAGAGAAAAAAATGCTGAGATTCTCAGGACCAGATTACTGCTTCACAGTAATATTGATGAATTATTTAAAATGAAAAATAATTTTCAGAGCGTTAAGGCT
>NW_027809475.1:0-280 GCF_054177405.1 Leptonychotes weddellii | reverse complement strand
GACAAAATGTATTATCATTTTGAATGAAAGGGTAGAAATAGCCTCATTCATTTGTAATGTTTTGTAACTTTCAACTTTGAGCTTTCCACTTTGTCAATGAAGACAGGTTCTCAGGGCTTCTTGCAAATCCATCCATGCCTTTGACAACAGAATATGTGATCAACTCAAACCACATCTCTATTTCTGAAAATATATTCAAGATTGGTGTCCCATCAGCAATGTCATGGCAGCTCTGTTAATTTTTGACAAAATATTTCTTAAAACCCTGCCTACCCTAAGG
>NW_027809474.1:0-280 GCF_054177405.1 Leptonychotes weddellii | reverse complement strand
TCTCTGTAGAAATTGCTGCACTAGTTCTAAATGGATATGGATATGCAAAAGCTGGGATGGCCAAAACAATTTTCAGAAAAGAAGAAAATTTGGGGAACTTAATTAAACTTTTAGGATATGATGGGATAGCGTACAGCCCAATTAGCAATGATCCCATGTCCTTACTACGCAAAGCACATAAAAAAGATGTGGGGGGGGCGGAGTAAGATGGCGGAGGAGTAGGAGACCTGGATTTCGTCTGGTCTCAGGAATTCAGCTGGATAGGGATCAAACCATTCTG
>NW_027809473.1:0-280 GCF_054177405.1 Leptonychotes weddellii | reverse complement strand
TGGTGATGATGATGATGATGATTGGCATTATTTTATTGGGGAGGTAGCCTAATGAAGTAAGAGCTAGATTCTAAGCTCAAAATTCCAACCCTAGGGCAAGTCATTTCACTTATTCAGGCAAATCACCACCTCTTTGTGCCTCAGTTTCTTCAGCCATAAAATGGAGATAATTATACAACTTACCTCATGGAATTGTTATAGAGATTAAATATGTTAATATTAGCCAAGTCTTCAGAAGACTGCCCAGCACAGAGTAAACTCTACATGAAGTGCTTGTCAG
>NW_027809472.1:0-280 GCF_054177405.1 Leptonychotes weddellii | reverse complement strand
GCAAGCAGCAATCTACAAACCGACTGAAGGCCCGCCTTTGTCAAGTTTACATTCTAGTCAGGAAACCAATGATAAGCAAGCAAACTATGTAATAAAGAAGTTAGTGGTGTGTGCTAAGGAAGGAACAGCAGGGAGGGAGCAGAGGAACTGGTGTGTGGAGCAGGGAAGTGGACTGTAATTTTAGACACTGTGGTCGAGGAAAGCTTCTCAGAGATGATGTTGGGGTGAAGACCTGCAGGCTTGATGGAGGAACCATTCTGATCTATCAGGGAACAAAGTG
>NW_027809471.1:0-280 GCF_054177405.1 Leptonychotes weddellii | reverse complement strand
GAGCGGAGAGCCCGATGCGGGGCTCAATCCCAGGACTCTGGGATTATGACCTGAGCTGAAGGCAGACGCTTAACCACTGAGCCACCCAGGCGCCCCAGATTCTTGTTGAATTAGATGACTTTTATGCTTTTGTTCTAATTTTTGGATTCTATGAATATATTATTCCTGAAAAAATTTAAATTTGTCTTCACATTGGGGCGCCTGGGTGGCTCAGTTGGTTAAGCGACTACCTTCGGCTCAGGTCATGATCCTGGAGTCCCAGGATCGAGTCCCGCATCGG
>NW_027809470.1:0-280 GCF_054177405.1 Leptonychotes weddellii | reverse complement strand
TAAGATCTGAAGTAAATTAGGGGCATCTGGGTGGCTCGGTCGGTGAAGCATCTGCCTTTGGCTCAGGTCATGATCCCAGAATCCTGGGATCGAGCCCCATGTCCGTCTGTCCTCTGTGGGGCTCTCTGCTCAGCGGGGAGCTTGCTTCTCCCTCTCCCTCTGCCTGTCGCTCTGCCTACTCGCGCTCTCTCTCTCTCTCTGTCAAATAATAATGATAATAAAAAGATCTGAAGTAAATTAGCAAGTGAATCATGGAGGAAAGGGCATTCTAGGCAGAAGG
>NW_027809469.1:0-2839 GCF_054177405.1 Leptonychotes weddellii | reverse complement strand
CCAGCAATTGCACTCCTGGGTATTTACCCCAAAGACACAGATGTAGTCAAAAGAAGGGCCATATGCACCCCAATGTTCATAGCAGCAATGTCCACAATAGCCAAACTGTGGAAAGAGCCGAGATACCCTTCAACAGATGAATGGATAAAGAAGATGTGGTCCATATATACAATGGAATATTACTCAGCCATCAGAAAGGATGAATACCCGACTTTTACATCAACATGGATGGGACTGGAGGGGATTATGCTAAGTGAAATAAGTCAAGCAGAGAAAGACAATTGTCATATGGTTTCACTTACATGTGGAACATAAGGAATAGCATGGAGGATATTAGGAGAAGGAAGGGAAAAATGAAGGTGGGGAATCGGAGGGAGAGATGAACCATGAGAGTTTATGGACTCTGAGAAACAATCTGAGGGTTTTAGAGGGGAGCGGAGTGGGGGGATGGGTTCCCCTGGTGATGGGTATTAAGGAGAGCACATACTGCATGGAGCACTGGGTATTATACGCAAACAATGAATCATGGAACACTACATCAAAAACTAATGAAGTACTGTATGGTGACTAACATAAAAAAAAAAAAATACAAAAAACCAAACTGCTTGGTTTGAAATCCCAAGCCTTCCATAATTAAATCTCAAAAAACCTTCCAAGGTGTACCTTAATTTACTTGCATGAGTTCTCTGATTCTTTTGAAAAGATCTACAAGCTTTTTAATCATCTTGCATCTATGAATTGACAGGAAACATCATTAATTAATTCTTTTCACCTACACATCTAGTCTTTCATGGATTATAAAACGCAGTGGAAGTGCCATTTTTTTTTTTGATATCTTCCAAAAGTAACTCACCGATGATGATCCACACCCTCTGTGATTTCTATTTCTTTTTATCAACATGTGCCATGCCCATTCAAAATACATTCCTGTCAGTAAGACTATATTGCCACAAGCTGTAACGTCAGTCAGTCTGCAAACTAGGCACACTCTCAGTGCATTTTATTTCCATCCTTCTCTCACACACCTATCCAACATGCCTTGGCAGTAATGTTAAAAACCTCTGGTATGTATTACCAATCACTACTCTCCAGATGTAGTGCTGTGACAAGTATTCATACTATTTTAGCATTCTTATTTAAACATACAATAAAATGTATGTTTAGAGGCACCTGAGTGTCTCAGTTGGTTGAATGTCCGACTCTTGATTTCAGCTCAGGTCATGATCTCAGGTTATGAAACCTAGCCCCGAGTCAGGCTCTAAGCTCAGCGCGAGTCTGCTTGTCCCTCTCCCTCTGCTTCCTTCCCCAGTTGTATTCTCTCTCTCTCAAATAAATAAATGAATAAATAAAATCTTTTCAAAAAATGTATGTTTATACATTAGAATACTTACACTAAGTAGTCTATTTTATTTTATATGTATTTCATTTATTTTTGTATATCATTATTCATGCTTATTATCTATGTTCCTAAAATAGAATGTCTCCCATGTTTGACAGTATAATGATTATAAGATTGCTACTCTAATAAAGATTTTTGTTTTCAGAAAAAAAACTAATACCTTTCAATATCTGAAAGACTCAAATTAACTTATTTACAACTTTTTAGTGATAACTACTATCTATAAAAATTACCATAAAATTGTTCCAAGAATATGCATTTCTTGCCATCAGGGAGTTTACAATGTAATTACCCTTAACATCAAAGCAACAACAGAAAACATATATTTTTGCAAATACTCAAACCCCTGTTCCATAATGGAAGCTCATAATGTCTTTGTGATAAGTAAATTAAAACAATAATCTTAGGGATTGGATTTTCTCATGTTTATGAACATTGAAAATAACATCTAATCTCAAAGAGTATAAGCAAGCTATATCTACCAGAGCCAATTTCACTCCAAATCCCTATACTGAACCAGGAAATAAATAAACAAAGACTCCTGAAAATTTGTTTATTTTCCTTTTATTAAGAATCTGCCTCCCAAAAAATAACAGTAAAATACAAGAAATATCACAAAATAAACAAATGTCACAAGGCTAGATTAGTTGCCAAATTATGTTACTAATAATTAGCATTAACAGAATTTGAAATTTGGCATATTGTGTTTATGAAGGATATGCTCATATTCATATCTATTAATTCTCTTTTGTGCATTTTATCTCACATCAAAAAAATATGATCAATGAGATAGAATTGTGTGTAAATGGAACAAATTGCATACATTACCATTTCAGAATATTGCTGCCTGCATTCTCAATCTGTTCAGGATAAGTCTCCAATTCACTTTATTTTTATTTATTTATTTATTTTCTTTAAGAAGGAAAGGCACATGTTTATTATTTTTCATACAACAAAAAGAAAGTAATGATATGAGGTTAGATATGTAATGAACATTAAATTTTTTTTATTTTAATTTTATTATGTTAATCACTATACATTACATCATTAGTTTTTGACGTAGTGTTCCATGATTCATTGTTTGTGTGTAACACCTAGTGCTCCATTCGGTACGTGCCCTCTTTAATACCCATCACCAGGCTAACATATCCCCCCATCCCAGTCCCCTCTAGAACCCTCAGTTTGTTTCTCAGAGTCCATAGTCTCTCATGGTTCATCTCCCCCTCCAATTTCCCCCTTCATTTTTCCATTCTTGCTATCTTCCTCTTCTTCTTTTTTTTTTTTTTAACATATAATGTATTATTTGTTTCAGAGGTACAGGTCTATGAGTCAACAGTCTTACACAATTCACAGTGCTCACCATAGCACACACCCTCCCCAATGTCTATCACCCAGCCACCCCATCCCTCCTACCCCCCACCACTCCAGCAACCCTCATTT
>NW_027809468.1:0-13614 GCF_054177405.1 Leptonychotes weddellii | reverse complement strand
AACCTCAATGAGATACCACCACACACCAGTCAGAATGGCTAAAATTAACAAGTCAGGAAATGACAGATGTTGGCAGGGATGCAGAGAAAGGGGAACCCTCTTACACTGTTGGTGGCAATGCAAGCTGGGGCAGCCACTCTGGAAAACAGTATGGAGTTTCCTCAAAAAGTTGAAAATAGAGCTACCATATGACCCAGCAATTGCACTACTGGGCATTTACCCCAAAGATACAAATGTAGGGACCCAAAGGGGTATGTGCACCCCAATGTTTATAGCAGCAATGTCCACAATAGCCAAACTATGGAAAGAGTCAAGATGTCCATCAACAGATGAATAGATAAAGAAGATGTGGTATATATATACAATGGAATGTTATGCAGCCATCAAAAGGAATGATATCTTGCCATTTGCAACGATGTGGATGGAAATGGAGGGTATTATGCTGAGCTAAATAAGTCAGTCAGAGAAAGACATGTATCATATGACCTCACTGGTATGAGGACTTCTTAATCTCAGGAAACAAACTGAGGGTTGCTGGAGTGGTGGGGGTTGGGAGGGATGGGGTGTCTGGGTGATAGACATTGGGGAGGGTATGTGCTATGGTGAGCACTGTGTATTGTGTAAGATTGTTGAATCACAGATGTGTCCTCTGAGACAAATAATATATTATATGTTAAAAAAATAGGAAGATAGTAGGAAGGGAAAAATGAAGGGAGGGAAATCGGAGGGGTAACGAACTATGAGAGACTATGGACTCTGAGAAACAAACAGGGTTCTAGAGGGGAGGGGGGTGGAGCGATGGGTTAACCTGGTGATGGGTATTAAAGAGGGCATGCATTGAATGGAGCACTGGGTGTTATATGTGAACAATGAATCATGGAACACTACATCAAAAACTAATGATGTAATGTATGGTGATTAACATAACATAATAAAATAAAAAAATAAAATAAAAAGTTGATGTTGGTGTTAAATAGCTCTTAGTTTTTGGAAATTATTCATTCCTTTTTTTGACAATGAATATTACTGTATCAAACACAGTGTTTATCACCTGAAGAAGAAAACATTATTAAACTTGGCCCCTGAACATAAATGGCTCCCATTCTAAGAAGAAATATAGAAATAACCCCACAAATTAGAATCAAGAACTATAGGTAGTTGAGAAAATAAATGGGGCATCCATCCAGTTTCTTCTTTTACTCCTTCTTTATATGTCCCAATCCATTCTTCAGAATTACATTTTTAAAAGTTAATCACCTCATATGGTACGTTTGTATTACATCCTCTAATTACTAGTATCAAATGATTTCTAGTTCCATTTAGAATAAATTCAATACTGCTTTTTCCTTCCTGACAACCTCATGGAATTTACTTTGGCATAAGTCTCCTCCCTTATCTGACACTCCTCTTCCCCTTGCCTTCTAGACACTTTGGGCTTTTTTGCTATTTCCAGATACATCAGATATGCCTTAGGCCCTTTGGACTTGCTGTTCCCTCTGCCTACAACTTCATTGCTCAGATCTTCCCATGGCCACCTCTTCCCACGGCCACACACAATTCAGGTGGCAACTCCAATGATGCTGCACAGAAGGATTTATACAGATCATCCTCTTCAAAGTTGTCCAGTTTTCTAATGACTACTGTATTTTTACAACTTTGCTTTCTTTGTGGCACTTATTACTATATGAAATTATATTTGTATGCATTTATTTACTTCTTTTTTATTTGACCCTCTCCATTAAAATTTAATTTTCTTGATAATTTTCTTGATAATGACCTGATATGTCTGGTTCACTGCTTTATCCCCAACTCTCTGTACTGTCTTCTCCTGTCTGAACAATGACGTCTATGTAAAGCAAAGTCATATACACAAAAAAAGTGATGGAAATACAGTGTCATGGCAAAAGATCAAATGATGTTGAGAATGTCTCTCACTATTTCAGTACAAAACCTACTGTTTTTACTCACATAGGTAAGGATATAATCTGTTTCAGTTTGAGTTACCCAGAAGTAAATCCTGAGATAAGCATTCATGCGACAGAAAGATAGTAGGAGTGATTCCTACTGGAATAACTGGTGGGGAGGAGAGAAGTGAAACTGAGAAGAAAAAAAAATGAGCACAGGTGGGCTTCTGAGCAAAGACTCATGGAGGGTAACTGGATTCCACAGGGGAGAACTGCAGACAGTGTGAGTCATTTTTCAGAATATCTTTAGGAAAACCAAGACAGATGGGACATTTACACACCACAGTTACTGGCTATACCTGCTCAAGGTGAAATTAGGTGCTCTAAATTTCCATAAATGTCCAACTAGGGTGAGGCAGACAAGTTTAGGCACGCTGAGATTATCTCCAGACAAAAACACAGGTGCTGGCTGTTGTGAGTGCAAGCATCCTGAAAGCTAGATGGATATGATAAAAAAAGATCTAAGGAGACTTATGGAACAATGACACTGAGTTGATTGTATAGATTAAAATATTTGAACTACCTACGTAAATCCTATTAGTCTATACAACCTGGATTATTTCAGAAGAAAGATTCCTACTGATAACAATCAGGTAGGTCCAATTGGTTTTATCATCTGAATTACCTTACATGTCTAACTGTAGTGGTACATTTTTCCTCTTTTATGTTAATAATTGTCAAAATTTAGAATACATCACATTGCTGTGCTTGCGCCTGGAGTTTCTGTTTCAATAGGTCTAAAGTGGGGCTTAAAATTTGTATTTATAAAGTTCTCAGGTGATGCTGACACTACTAATCTGAAGAACCACCATTCTTCTATTATGGATCCCCGAAATATCATTGATGGGTGTTTTGAGTATTAATGAGTACTTTAAGCTATGATTGTGCTTGTTTTGTATAAAGCATATTGGCTTTAGTAATTGCAAAGTCTTATAATGTTTCATCATATTAAAAAAAAAACATCTCTGATTTGATTTTAATGATTGGAATATATTTTACACCTTTGTAATATATCCTATTAAGAGAAATGATTGCATGGCTTTTTTGTTTATTTTTACAAATATCTTGCCAGTATTTAAGAAACAAGAGATTGCAAATGCAGTAGCCATTTAAATGTGTATTGAAAGAAATGGCATGTCTACTGACAAAAGCTACTGACACTTGGGTTATAATTGTTAAATAGTACACATACAAAAAAATATGAAACCCATCAGAGATTGTAATTAAATCAAAGGACAAACAATTTAATTTTTTTATTTCTCAGTGGGATCTCGATAGGATATGAATTTTGGTTGCTCTAGTAGATAATGCATTTTCTACAAATTCTTAAATTAGGAGGGTTAGTGGATTACTTGCAGCATTTTACTTTCACTTGAAATATTGGGTAAACTTCCATTTCAGATCAAAAATAAATTAACTCTGTAAACAGTACTTTGTGTATTAGAAAAAATATGTCCATTAACCAAAATGCCTAAAAATAATTTTCTACTTTTACAAATCCTAGATGAGACCAAGAGTTACTTACAAACAATTATTCTGAAAAATTATAGTTTCTTTCAAATGAAAACTAGCTGTAGTGAAATCATCTATACAGATTCTTATAACAAAGTTTCCATAAAGCTCAATCTTACGTAGTGCTTTCCATGAATAAAGGTTTTTTTATTGTGATTCTGTTTAAGTATTGGGTTTCTTTACTACTCACTTAAGGGTGTGTTTTTGTTGTTGTTGTTGTTTTTAAGATTTTATTTATTTATTTGACAGAGAGAGAGAGAGCACAAGCAGGGGAGTTGCAGGCAGAGGCAGAGGGAGAAGCAGGCTCCCCGCAGAGCAGGGGGAGCCTGCTGTGGAACTCGATCCCAGGACCCTGGGCTCATGACCTGAGCTGAAGGCAGTCACTTAACCAACTGAGCCACCCAGGCGCCCAAGGATGTGCTTTAAAATAGTCTCCTAGTTCTTTTAATTATCTGACTCTCTATACCATTTGAATCTTCAGCTGTCAGCTATTTGATATTCTTCATAGGCAGAAAGAAATACAATTTGAGCAAAGTACTGTGAACTACAAAGAATATTAGAAATATATAATTAAGATAAGAAACTTAATCAACTATTAAAAATCTCCATTATTTACATGCCAAATCTCATATATACTTCAGCATTTAAAAAAAATGAAACTAGGAAAAAAATAAAAACATAAATCTCTGGAGACCCATAAGTATACTAGAAGTAATACAATGAACCTCAGTTACCTTAAGCATATCTCTTGTTAATAGCATCAGCTCACTTTTCTTAAGTGTACCACTGCTGACCCTGGCCTAGGCACAGGAGTTGAAGAATTGCAAAATATGCATCAATCAGCAGAGCATCTTAGGGAAGCTGCAGAGCTCACTTAGCTGCTGATAGTTTGCAGAACCTACTTGACTAATATTTATTACCAGCACAGTGGCTTGATCAGAACTCACTGTCCCCACTGGGAAGTTTCCAATCACAGAATACTCTTTGTTTCCCTGAGAGAGGAGAATTACCTATAACATAAAAATATACATTGTGAATTCCTGCATGGGGATTTATGGAGAAACTCATCCCCATCCCACTTTGGCAGTCACACATTTGGGCAACTTGAATTGCAATATTTTCTAATACTTTCCCATCTTCAACCCTTTGAGCTTTAGATTTCATTTTCCTAGGAAAAAACAATAGAAATACATTTTCTATATCTCATATCCACATTTTTTTCTGAATCTCTTCTTTACACGTATTGTCAGTTTAAACCCTCCCACTTTTTTCAAACTATTCTTCTAACTCCTTACCCTTCTTCTATTTTCAATATGTATGCCTAGGCTAACCTTGCTCTCTCTAACACCCTGGATTGCTCTCCCTGTTCTATCCCATCACTCACTAACCAATTACAATCTGCTCCTCACTAGCATTATTGACATGATGCAAACTGGATTATATAAGAATAAAAAATATTAGCTTTGATTGGGTTGGAGAAAAGAGTGTGAGGATTGGAGGCTTTCTAAGACCACTTTGGAGACTGGGCTCTGTGAATGGGGTTTAAAAAGAAAACAAATGGATAAAAAGAAACAAAGTATTCAGAAAAAAAAATCAGTGCTAAAATGGAGGTGCCTACAGTTTCAACAGTATTTCTTATTTAAGTTAATCTGTTCAGAATTATATTAAAACTATAATTGATATACATGGGAAACTTTGAAATTTTCAGAGACTTTCAAAGGAAGAGTAAAATGTGGCCTTTTTTTTTTTTCTCATGAATACTCTTTTTTTTTTTTAAGATTTTATTTATTTATTTGACAGAGAGAGACACAGCAAGAGAGGGAACACAAGCAGGGGGAGTGGGAGAGGGAGAAGCAGGCTTCCCGTGGAGCAGGGAGCCCGATGCGGGGCTTGATCCCAGGACACTGGGATCATGACCTGAGCTGAAGGCAGACGCTTAACGACTGAGCCACCCAGGCGCCCCAGGGAGGGTCTCAATCTTAACATTACATCTGAGCAGAGACCTGCCTGAGAGGTATGAGGAAGAGAGCTTTGTGGGTAATTAAGGGAAGAGATTCCAAAAATGTAAATGACCTGAAGCCTGAGCTTCTTGGTGGTTTAAAAAAAAAAAAAAAAAAAAAGTCAGGCATATTGGTGGAGTAGAGTAATAGGTTGCATGAGGAAAAATAAGTAAAAGGTGCGGTAAGAGGTGCTGGGGAAAGGCAAGTGGAGAGAGGCAGAATGTGTGGATACCCTAAAATACATTTACTGTTTGTTTTTTAAGTGAGATGTGAAGCTCCCAAAAGATTTTTTTAACTTTTAATTTTAAAATAAATTTAGATTTACAGAAGAATTGTACAGATAGAATTGAGTGTTTCCACACACCTTTCCCCAGTTTCCTCTAATGTTAACACCCTGAAAACCAGTTGTTGAATAGGATTTCAATAGTGTAATATCACACTGTGAAGTAAAAGCGTATCGTATTGGTATGAAGTTTTAGTGTACTCTGGAGTTACCTCAGAATCACAAAGCAATTAGCCAATAATGTTAAAAAGTTATGGCTAATTTAACTAATGGTTAATGGAGCCTAGTAAAACTTTCAGAGTTGATGAGCCCAGGGAGATTTTTGTGCAGGAACACACATTAAAGTCAGGGTCCTTTATCTCCTTTCAGAGTTTAATCAGTATCTGGAATGATAGGCTTTTGTAATGATATGCCAAAAATATGTTTTTTGTTTTTAATCTTTTTAAAAATTTAAGTGTGAATAGGAACTAAAAAGAAGGCAGAGATTTGTCACTAAGTATATTGTATAGGTCACAAAACCATGCTCAGGCAGTCTCTAGGAAAGCATAGTTTTTTATGACTACTAGCAGCTTTAATAGACATAAATAAGATGCTTCTTTCCTTTATAGTTTGAAAATACAGCAATAACTACATTTGTGATTTATTGAATGACAATGAAATACAATTAAATAAAAGACTGGATGAAATGACATAAAAGGGAATATAGAGGAGATAGATTTGCAGAACTAAGTCTTTCAAAAAGGTTAGAAAAAATGGCAGTCTCTTCTAGACAACAGTTTTGAAGTCCCTAGCTAAAGGGCAATGCACCATTCTTTACGAGCTTCATGTTTTATTCATTAAATGGTTTGAGCTTGTAGAAGAAGTTATGTGTTTTCACAAAGCTTATGTTATAGATCCTTTACTCCAGGAAAACTCAGCTTCCTACTGTGAGAAATTCACTTGTTTCCAAAGTACCAAATTTAAGTAATGCATGAGAATGTGGATTTATGTACCAAAGAGAGAGGAAAAAATTCTGCACAAGAAACTGAAAAAGATAGTCTTTAAAGAAATGCACCAATTAGTTAAACTATCTCAGCAAAGTTTTGGATGATCCTTGTTCACTGCTAAAAGAAAGTTTCATGTGTTCCTTGACTTCTATTAAGAATTTTTTAAATAGGTATCTGGAATAAAACTTCTGTGACAAATTGCATGTAAAGTTATTGAGAGCAACTGTGATATTGAGAGCATATCTGAAAAAACAAAAGAATCAACTTGGTTCCCATTTTCTACCATAAAAATATTGTGCACAGGGGTGCTTTGGTGGCTCAATCAGTTAAGCGTCTGTCTTCAGCTCAGGTCATGATCCTGGAGTCCTGGACTGAGCCCTATGTCAGGCTCCTTGATCAGTGGGGAGTCTGCTTCTCCCTCTCCCGCTTCCTCTGCCCTCCTGCTTCTGTTCTCTCTCTCTTGCTCACTCTCAAATAAATAATCTTTTAAAAACATACAATGCACCAAAGCTTCAATTTAATATAAAAATGGACACATTATCAATGACATGGCAGGAATCAAATTATTAATGGTAAATAAATCAGAATTTCTTTAAAGTTATAAAAAAGGCTTCTAAAAATCTAACAGCCAAAATATTTTTATGAACAATTCAAAATATAAATGCAATATATTGATTCTTACATGCAAAATTATGTATTTATGTATACTGAGCTTTGATTATTGAGTGTACAATTTGCAAAGGTCTGTGTATATCACTGTGAAGAGGTGAACAAAAATGTGTATAATTTGTATTCTGAATGAATAAAAAATTACATATATATATTTTTAATGAGTCAGACTATAATAAGTCTTAGTGGAGTCATATTATAATAACTCCTAGTATAGAGTCTAAATTTGATACAAGATAATAGCTAAAGAGAGGTTAATTCTAACAAAGAAAGCTATGGTCTCAGTGTTTATATCCCTCCAAAATTCATATCTTGAAATCCTAAAAGTGAGGGGTTATTAGTATATGGGGCCTTTAGGAGATGACTGGGTCATGAAGATGGGGTCCTTATGCATGGGATTAATGCCTTTATAAAAGAATCCCCAAGGGAGTGTGCTCACTCCTTCTACTGTGTGGTGACATAGTAAGAAGTCTTTGATGGGAGAGGACCCTCGCCTGTATATAATGGCATCCTAATCTCAGCTTCCAGACTCCAGTACTGTGAGCAACAAAGTCCTGTCGTTTGTAAGCTACCTGTGGTATTTTATATAGCAGCTGAATGGATGAGATAAGGAGGAACTGCAAAGCCTTGAAGAACTTAAAGAAGGTGGAGTCTGGGTAGAATTTCAGAAGGTGAATGTGATGAGAAAGATATATTAGGCCACTTTGTTAACAGCAACTCATCTCTTCATTCATTTAATAAGACAAATAGGAAATACCTGTTTCTCAGGCAGTACAGTGTGCCCTAGAGATGCAAAAATGAGTAAATTAGACAAGGTATCTGCACTTAAGATGATCACAGTTTAGAGAGAATAGCAGACAAATTGAAATTAAGCAATGTAACATTTTCACTTCAGCCATAAAAGTACAAATGATTTATTATTAATGGATAGGGTGAAGCTCATAGCCTAGCCTGAAGTTGTCAAATTAAATTTTCAGAGGATTAATGGGAGTTATAAA
Source organism: Leptonychotes weddellii (assembly GCF_054177405.1). Lineage (NCBI taxonomy): Eukaryota > Metazoa > Chordata > Mammalia > Carnivora > Phocidae > Leptonychotes > Leptonychotes weddellii. Next base: position 5,202 of record NW_027809468.1, on the reverse strand, counting down.
AGTTAAATAAATTTAGTCATATAACAGACAGAGGGAAGTTAAAGACACAGTTCATAAATAGTATGGTAGGTATGTAGTAAGCAACACAGAAGTCTAAGATATTAATGGAGCAGAGATTAAAAATCCTGTGGCTTTGAGAGACAGGATGGGATGCGGAGGTATGGAAAAGACCCTCCTACAGCTTCCAGCAGGTCAGCAAATGTGAGATGCACAGGAATACAAGGCTCACTTAACTTGAGAAGAGATACAATTTAGCTAGTTCAGGGAAATGCTCCACTTGGTGGTAAAGTACATATAACCTTCCCAGTACCTTCTTTGGTCTCTAGATGACTCTCTTAGGATTGATGAGCTTGTGCTGCCCTATGGATAGGAAAGGGGCTACATAGGAATCCTCCTGAGCCTACTCAAATTTGGTTTTCACTCCAGCCATGTTAGTAACATCCTGGTCTCAAATTCTGCTCTTACACAGCAATGCTCCTGCCATTCCTCCAGTTTCCCAAACTTGAAACATGGAGTTATTTACTCATCCCCTCCAACTTTCCTCAGTGTCCCTAGATATAAAGTTACCAAGTCTTAGCAATCTTGTTTCCTAAATATGTCTCTAAATTCTCCACTTACTTACTGGCATCTCTATAATTTCTGTCATCCTCACCTTTCCCGTGACTTTCACTCCCTGCTGACTCATTTCTCTGTCTTAAATCTTTCTAAAACACAAAATTCAATATGATAATCCCACACACAAATCTTTTGATTAAGTGTGACTTAATCTTAGCTGGGTCATTATTAAGGGGTGTTTTAAAGGTCTGAACCTTCTCAACAAATAAGAATATGTCTTAATCTTAGCTGAGTCACCTTTGAGAAGATGTGTTAAAGGTTTGGACCTTCTAAAAAATAAGAAGAAAATACTTATGAGACATAATTTTTCATATAAAAATTCAGGAAATTCATGGAACCGAGGCTCATACATTGATGTATTATGATGGGTATACAACCTCCATATTAAAAATCACTTTGTCAATGCCTTGCCATGGTGGCTACAGGATAAAATTAGAACTCCACAGTTTGCCTTAAGAAGTCCCCATTTCTATCCTGACTCATCTTTCACTATTTTCCTCTCCATTTGAATGAGTCTTACTCTAACTTCAGAAAATTTACACATAATTTTCTCAAACTCTGTAATCTTCTTCCATCAGAACCTACCTGCACATTGCTAAGGCCTTTGTTTAAAAGTTCTTCTTAGACTGTTTCTGTTCTGCTAAAATTTTCCTATCTGATTAACATATCAGTTGTCATTGTATTTATTTAATTATTATGTGTCTTCTAAGCCATAAGCTCTACTTTTGTATCCACTGTCATGCATAGTGTTTGGTGCTCTACAGCTTGTAAATAAATGAATATTGGTATAATAAAGGCTGATATATTAGTGTCACCTGCCGAAATGCAACATAACAAGTCTAAGTTTCCACGGCCTACAATAAAACATTATTTCACAATCTTGGGACTATCTGTCAGCTATGGTTTGGCTAGTATTATCAGTCTTGGATGGGCAAGCATGGATTCCTGGCTTAAGGTTGGGTTTAAAGTGTGCATTGCCAATGGAGGAATATCAATTCCGCTAGGGTAAAAATTGGTTCTTGATATGTGTGTGGGATTTTAGATATTATGATGATTTGTGTTCTTCCAAAGGGCCACAATATAGAAACAAAAATAGTATACTTGTGGTATTAAAATTTCATGTGTGGGAAAAGACATTTAGAAAAAAAAATGTCTAAAAAGTTTCCTTAGAGAAAGTCAATAAACAAAGGTGGAGATATACTAGTTTAGGTTTATCCATGTGCTTTCATTCCATAATGCATGGTGAGTGGCTACCTGTAACATACTTCTCTTCAAGACAGAGACCAGAAGCTCTGAAAAGTCAAGTCAGATTACTCATACACACTGAGAGGCTCTGTATGCATTATTTCTGCTTGCATTCTACTGGAGAGAGCAAAACATAAGCCCAACATTAAAAGGGGCAGGAAAGTTTACTCTGGGTATTCTAGAAGAAAGCCCTGTAAATTCACCATGCAAAGGGCATGGATCTGTAATTACATTATAAACATGAATGGAGAATTAGATACAATCATCCAATCTACCACATAATGAATTCTGGAGTTCCAGAATGAGTATAAACAACTTAAAAAGCTGTCAGTCTTTAGCACATTTGAACAGGAACAGATAAAAAAAAAAATAGAGCTGAAATTTGCAAAACAGAAAGTTTCCTTCCCTCACCTTTGTTTTCTTCTTGAACTTACATTCTGACAGTCTGTACAAAATCTTGTCAGTAGACTGTATACAACATTTTGGATTTATTGAGCTTTCATGAGATATCTGAAACATTTGCAAAGTCCCTCCATTTTAAACTACACTCAACAATTCAGGAGTTAAATTATATAAACAGAAAGTAAGAGTTCATGGAGCTTAATTTCATTTGTAGTTTTGTCATTTAAAAACATTAATGGAAAACTTTTATATACTATGTCCCTATGACTGAAATAATCATAAATATACTATAAATATCATAAATTACTATGAAGTGATATCATAGGTAAAGTTACTGGATGGTCTAGGTTATCCATCAATAGGATGGAAATAAACACTTCACAGGTAATAAACTCAGACCGATAATCAAAACTTATACACTGAAGAAAAGCAGCTAATATGAGGGCTCATTGACTTTACATATACCCTAAAAACAGTACCAAAGCATTTTTTTATGGACTTGGAAAAATTCATTGATTATTAAAATGAACACTTAAGTAATTCTAAATCATCATCATCATAATAATAATACATCCACAACACTAAAGTATCTTAGAAATTAAAAGGAAGCCAACAAAAACAGGAACAAAAATGTTTGATTCTTTCAGATAAACAACTATGTAAAGGAAATTTACAAAGTAAAACACAGTTTGGAATCAGATACCAACTACCAGTTAGAATGTGGTTAATCAAGCAGGCTCTGAAGCCTGGGCTGCCTTCTCATTCTACTTCATTAGTCATGGAAAGATTCACTTTCCTCATTTAACACTCAAGAGTAAGTATTCAACAAGTATTATTTATTCTTATTTATTTATTTATATTTTTTTATTTTTTAAGTTTTATTATGTTATGCTTATCACCATACATTACATCATTAGTTTTTGATGTAGTGTTCCATGATTCATCGTTTGCATATAACACCCAGTTCTCCATTCAATATGTGCCCTCTTTAATACCTATCTCCAGGCCAACCCATCCCCCCAACCCCCTCCCAAGAACCCTCAGTTTGTTTTTCAGAGTCCATAGTCTCCCATGGTTCATCTCCCCCACCAATTTCCCCCCTTCATCTTTCCCTTCCTACTATCTTCTTTTTTTTAACATACAATGTTATTTGTTTCAGAGGTACAGGTCTGTGATTCAACAGTCTTACACAATTCACAGCGCTCACCATAGCACATATACTCTGGTTTCTCTTCAGATCGTATAAAACTTTCGCCTTTTACTAAAGATTTATTCTTATTCAATTACTAGATTTTATCCTCGAACCTCCTGGAGCAGGTTGCACAAACTTTCTCTGTTAAGGGACACAAAGTAAGTTTGTTCAACTTTGTGGAGCGTAGTGTCTCTACCACAATTACTGAGCTCTGTCACCATGGTGTGAAAACAGTCATAGACAATACACAGTGAATGGGTGTGGCTGTGTTCCAAAGGACAATAGGCCTGAAGTAGCAAGTAAACAATCCTACTGAAGAACTGTGTCTGGGAAGAAAGAAATGGAGAAGGTAGAAATTTAGCCCCCTTCATTGTTTAAGCAACTAAGATTCAAAGATTGTTTCTTACCACAATTTAACTAATCTGTCCCTTATACATACCTTTATCCTAATAACTGGAAAGAAAAAAAATGACATGGAGATAGTTTATGCTGTTTGTAAGAAAATAAGAAAGTCTTCTCATCACTTAGGAGAGGAATTTATCTGCTAAGAGTAAAAAATCAAAGTTTTTGCTTAGAACATTTGAAGAGGATAGGAAATATAAACATTTGTACTGTGTAAGAGAGGAGACAGTTACATAGAAATAATGAGACTCTTGGCCATTAATTACTGAGTGACTAGCTAAGATATAAGGCTACAAATCTGTGGAGATACCTTTATTTTAATGTGTGCATGTGTAAGTGTATGTGTGTATGCACGTGTGTGTGTGTGTGTGTGTGTGTGTGTTTGGAGTATCACTCAGTAGCCCCTATGTGAACACACAAAAGTCAGACATCTATTTGATTTAGTGTTGATGATTTCCCAGGTCAACGTGAGGAAATGACATGAGGTCATGGGCAAGATAATAGGAGGGATTCCAAAACTGGCAAGAAAATGTTTCAAGTTAAATAATCCTAAAATTGAAACTAGATAAGGATGGAAAGGAAGGAATGGAAGAATTTATAAATTAGTGAAAACAGAAGCAGCCAATTCTGTAAAAGGTAAATAGTGTATTGGACATAATAGAGAAATGGGTGAAAACTTGCAATCAGAAAATGTTTGGATGATTTCAGATAAAGAACATCTCTAGAATGTTACTCAAGAGTATAAGTTTATGGATCTGAAAGTGGTTTTGAACAGGGAGGAAGCTGACTCTCTCATCTCTAGGACATGTGGGGCATGGAAGGTTAGGCACCATTGGAACAAACTGGGCACAGACGCTTTATTATTCCCCATTCCAAGAAGCCACTGGTTAGACAGCACAGAATTTTTTTTAAATTTTATTTTATTATGTTATGTTAGTCACCATACAATGCATCATTAGTTTTTGATGTAGTGATCCACAAGTCATTGTTTTCATATAACACCCAGTTCCAAATGCAGTACGTGACCTCCTTAATACCCATCACTGGGCTAACCCATCCCCCACCCACCCCCCATCTAAAACCCTCAGATTGTTTCTGAGTCCATAGTCTCGTTCATCTCTCCCTCTGTTTTCCCCCCATTCATTTTTCCCTTCCTTCTCCTAATGTCCTCCATGTTCATCTAAGCAGAAAATCAACGAGGAAACAACAGCTTTGAATGACACACTGGACCAGATGGACCTCATAGATATATACAGAACATCCTACCCTAAAACAAGAGAATACTCATTCTTCTCGAGCACACATGGAACTTTCTCCAGAATAGACCACATACTGGGTCACAAATC
>NW_027809467.1:0-280 GCF_054177405.1 Leptonychotes weddellii | reverse complement strand
GGCGCCTGGGTGGCTCAGTTGGTTAAGCAACTGCCTTCAGCTCAGGTCATGATCCCAGGGTCCTGGGATCGAGTCCCGCATCGGGCTCCCTGCTCTGCGGGGAGCCTGCTTCTCCCTCTCCCACTCCCCCTGCTTGTGTTCCCTCTCTCGCTGTGTCTCTCTCTGTCAAATAAATAAATAAAATCTTTAAAAAAAAAAACAAACACCCCAGGTGAGCCTTGGGTTGAAGCTGCTATAGAGGATCTATAGAGGATAGGGTGTTCCGGTGGCCTGGCAGGGC
>NW_027809466.1:0-280 GCF_054177405.1 Leptonychotes weddellii | reverse complement strand
TCTCTTTCTGTCAAAATAAATAAATAAAATCTTAAAAAACAACACACACTTGGGGCGCCTGGGTGGCTCAGTTATTAAGCATCTGCCTTCGGCTCGGGTCATGATCCCAGGGTCCTGGGATCGAGTCCCGCATCGGGCTCCCTGCTCTGCGGGGAGCCTGCTTCTCCCTCTCCCGCTCCCCCTGCTTGTGTTCCCTCTCCCGCTGTGTCTCTCTCTGTCAAATAAATAAATAAAAGCTTTAAAAAAATACTTATTTCATTTGATTTCAAATATGGGGCTG
>NW_027809465.1:0-280 GCF_054177405.1 Leptonychotes weddellii | reverse complement strand
GTCAATTCTTGGGAATCACAAATCTATGTTAAGCGTTATTGACACTGAAGACATAACCTTCTCCAGACATGGTTCTAAATCCTCACCTTTTTCAATCCTTTCTGTCTCCCTCCTCTGTAACCCCACTTGGTCCTCCCTTTCCTTTCTGTCTCCCACTCTATTCTGCTCACCTTTTATTGAAAGCCTCACACTGGGATGGATACAGGACAATATGGTCCCTCTACTCACGGAATTTACCTACCACAGCACCAGTAGCTATCACGATTATGGAGCACTTACC
>NW_027809464.1:0-280 GCF_054177405.1 Leptonychotes weddellii | reverse complement strand
TGTTACACTTTCCCACAAATGCCAGGCAATTTTACTAAGAGAGCATGTTATATGATCATAAGATAGATGCAGGGCCTATACGAAGTAATGTGCCCTAATTTGTAGAGGAGGAAATAAACAGAGCTGATCTTGATTCACAATGGTGCTAATAGCCACCATTTCTAGGACTTGTCCTTTGAGTTTTTATTTTATTTTATTTATTTTTTATTCTTATGTTAATCCCCATACATTACATCATTAGTTCTAGATGAAGTGTTCCATGATTCATTGTTCGTGCACA
>NW_027809463.1:0-280 GCF_054177405.1 Leptonychotes weddellii | reverse complement strand
GCCTGGTGATGGGTATTAAAGAGGGCACGTTCTGCATGGAGCACTGGGTGTTATGCACAAACAATGAATCATGGAACACTACATCAAAAACTAATGATGTAATGTATGGTGATTAACATAACAATAAAAAATGTAAAAAAAAAGTGTGATACCAGTACAGACCTATGGCTAAAATCCAAAACACTGACTCCATCTAATGCTGGTAAGATTACAGAGAAACAAGAACTATCATTCATTTATGGTGTGAATTGAATGCAAAATGTTACAGCGACTTTGGAAT
>NW_027809462.1:0-280 GCF_054177405.1 Leptonychotes weddellii | reverse complement strand
GTGGCTAATTGAACATAAGAAAAAATAAATAAAATAAAATAAAATCTTTTATCTCCAAAAAAAAAGAAAGAAAATAATATCAAAAAATCAGGATTCAAACATGTATGAACCCTGTGGGTAAGATAAGCATGCAAACTTAAAAAGGATTGTGCTGTTTAACAGATCAAAAAAATAATAAGATACTTTTTTTTTTGGCTTCGCATCATTATTTTTTAAAATATTTTTTATTTATTTATTTGAGAGAAAGAGAGCCCATGAGTGGGAGGAAGGACAGAGGGAC
>NW_027809461.1:0-280 GCF_054177405.1 Leptonychotes weddellii | reverse complement strand
AATTATGAACTGAGCGAGCATGATCATGTAATCTGTCTAATTGTGTAAGTCTCCTCTTAGGACCTTCAACTGTTTTAAGATTTTTTTTTTTTTTTTATTTGAGAGAGAGAGAATGAGAGACAGAGAGCATGAGAGGGAGGAGGGTCAGAGGGAGAAGCAGACTCCCCGCCGAGCAGGGAGCCCGATGCGGGACTCGATCCCGGGACTCCAGGATCATGACCTGAGCCGAAGGCAGTCGCTCAACCGACTGAGCCACCCAGGCGCCCAACACGTTTCTTTT
>NW_027809460.1:0-280 GCF_054177405.1 Leptonychotes weddellii | reverse complement strand
TATTTATTTTCCGAGTGCTTGGGTAGCACCGGCAATAAGCACCTGGGACTGGACGATTCTGCCCCCTCTGGGCCTCGCACGTGCTGGTCCGGAGGAAAGAAAAGATGAATGTGCTCTATGGGCCTGACTCGTGCGGCCGTGGCTTCGGGGAGCGACCCAACGGACTGCATACTTCCTAGGTAGCCTCGCAGCTGTTCACAAGAGACCTGCAGAAGCACTGTGTCCACAGGAGCCAGCAGCAATGATGGGAATGAAAGGAGGTGTTAGGCCACGACATCAC
>NW_027809459.1:0-280 GCF_054177405.1 Leptonychotes weddellii | reverse complement strand
GCAGTATAAAAAATGAATATACAGAAATCTGTTGATTTCCTATATACTAATAACAAAGTAACAAAGAAAAATTAAGAAAACGATCCTATTTACAATTGCACCAAAAAGAATAAAGTACCTAGGAATAAACTTAAGCAAGGAGGTGAATGACCTGTACTCTGAAAACTATAAAACACTGATGAGAATAATTGAAGACAAACAAATGGAACGATATTCCATGCTAATGGACTAGAAGAATATTGTTACAATGTCCATATTACCCAAGGCAATATACAGATTG
>NW_027809458.1:0-280 GCF_054177405.1 Leptonychotes weddellii | reverse complement strand
TAACCAGGTCCACATCCGACACAGGGATCGATCTCACAACCCTGAGATCGTGACCTGAGCGGGAGTCAAGAGTCGGATATTTAACCGACTAAGCTGGGTGCCCCATTTTCCACATTTTAAAATATTCTCTGACAAAAAAAGAAAGGATAAAAGTATCAAGATAGTAACACAGGTTATTTTGAAAATAAAAACAACAAAAATTTGTATATCAAAACTTAAGGGATGTAGTCAGAGCAGCACTTAAACAAGAATTCTATTTTATTTATTTATTTATTTATTT
>NW_027809457.1:0-2839 GCF_054177405.1 Leptonychotes weddellii | reverse complement strand
AGAGAGTTGTTGCTCTTCTTTTCTTCGATCTCCTGTTGGGTTTGTAGGTGTTCAGAATGGTTTGATCCCTATCCAGCTGAATTCCTGAGAGGAGACGAAATCCAGGTCTCCTACTCCTCCGCCATCTTGCTCCGCCCAGTTAGGAACTGTGTTTTTCATCCCAATACTTGTTCCCAAGGTCTGGCATAATACAGCCTGACACATAGTATACTTTAAAGGTAATAATCTAAATGTAGAAAAAAATGTTATAGTCTTTGTTTTAGGTAGAATGCAATGCTTTACACTTACAATTTTGCAAAAAAATCGAGTATGAACTCAGGGTTATAATGGTTAATATTTACAAAAATGCTGAAAACAGTTTGAGGAGACAAAAGAAATTATAGCTTTGAACTGATAAGAAATCAATTTGTGTTTGTTGGAAAAGAACTGTACCTATGAGATTGAAGGAAGAAATGGGGAAAGGCTTTGGAAAGCATAATGGAATTTACTTTTTAGTAGAGGGCACTGGCTTTTGATGGGTGCTACAGACCTTTACTGGGACCCTTTAAGACCTTTCCACTGCTAACCCTCAGGCTTGCTTCTGAGATCCCACTAAACTTCTTCTGTTCTTGATTTTTGTCTTATGTTAGAATATATAGTCCACTCATGCTGTGTCTATGTCCTATTAAAATGGTCTCCAGAGATGAGGTACAATCCTCCCTTTTTCTTATTGTTATATAAATAAGCCAAAGATGGCCTCTGTGTATTAGCACCTATGTTGTTTATTTCTGGAAGATTCAGCCTACCAGTGCCAAATTCAAACTTTTACATATACAGTTATTTAAAAATAGCCAAAACAAACAGATTTGTAGCCATTTAGAGCCTGCCTTCTTTGCATACCCTGCAAAACCTCACCTCCCTCATCTACTAGAAATAGATAAGATATTCCCAAGCCATAGAGGCCCCAAGTTGCTGCTACTACCCTCCTGGGGCTATCTGACGCAGAGTCTTCCCACTATACTGCTGAGTGACATCACCTAGACCTATAAACCTCTTCTCTGATCCCTCTCTCTTACTGGAGTTCCCTTAGCCTCCTACCCCTCTAGATGACCCCTCACTTTGAGTGTCTGTACAGTTTCACACCATGAGTGACTTCACCTCTCATGCAACCCTGTCCAAGCACGACCCAATAAAACTTGCTGTGTGATAACTATCTGTGGTGTTCATGTTTTTCCTTATCTGCCCTCAAATCCCTCAAAACCCCACCTGTTCCATTTTACCACTTTTTCTTTTCTTTTCTTTTCTTTTTTTTTTTGTAATCCTTGTTAAGTGTTTAAAAGCAAAATAGATGAGATTTTTCACCTTTCTAATAAGACATGTGTTGCAATTAGATAGATATAGCTCATATGATATTGGGAAGCTCTGAGCTTTGGCATCAAATTAGATGGTGTTTAACAACCTTTTATTAACTAGGCTAGCCATGTTCCCAGGCCTCTAGTCTTCCCTTCTCTATATACATGGCCAGTTTGATATTTCTCAGATGCAGTCCAGGCCAGTATCTGCAGGTAAACTGTTCCACATGGGCTCATTTGACCGAGACTTGCATGTTCTGCAAGGTGGCCCAAGTAACCAACCAGTTGAGTGAGGTTATGAGATAGTCATCAGGGCTAAGACCAGGGTGGAATTTTCCATTGATCAAATTAAATAAAAAGTCTTCACTGATAGAACATTTTTTGATGGGCATTAGTGGGAGCAAAAGGGAAGGGTGACAGGATAGTGGGAGCTGAATATCACAGATGGCTTGTTGCTAGCATGTACACCTTGCTTAACTTAAAAAAAGGCTTTTTTTTTTTTATTTTAAAAACATTTTTTAAAAGATATACATGCAAAATTTACAACATTTCTAGTGTTTCTGTAACTCCTCCAATCTTGATCCCTGATCTAAAATTTCTGATCTATTTCTATGGTATTAATCAGAGATTAGACATCTATGGATACTATCATTCTAAAGTGTATCTCTCTACAGTTCTCCACTACAACCTCATCTTTTGTGAAACATATTCTGATCTTTTTCTTCATGACTATCTTTTTTAAGCAAGCGGTCTGTAGATCTCAGAGCTTCTTTTAGGAGGATATTTAGATTGAGAAGCATCCATTTTTCCAAGCATAGCCCATACACAACCAACATATGTGTTTCTCCCTAAGAAGACAACACTGATTAAAAAATGGCATGGGGGGAAGCTATGATGTGATATGGAAAAATCATATATATGTGTGTATACGCACACACATATATATATGTTTATTAAAAAACAGAAATTGTTCTTAATGATGATGTACTTTGCTATGAGGCCTCTTCTCTGACTACAGTCAGGGAAAAGCTTCATAGGGATTATGTGAGTAGAATTTCAACAGATCTTTCCAAGAGATAGAAGGAACTATTTAGAGAAAGGAATCAGACATAGATGAATAAAACCAAATGAAGTTTAGGAAAAGGATGAGTAGCTCAGGTCACCTGGAGCAAAGAGTGTGTGCATGAGAGTAGTTGAAGATAGGTATGGAAATGTGGTTTTAGGTTGAGAAGGTTATTGGGCTCAATCATACAGTTGTAAAATACAAAGAAATACAAATGGCAGATACTGTTTATAAAAACTAAGTGAAATTTGAGAGTTTTATGCATTTCAGTTGTATATATGAATTCAGAAGTTATATTTTTCAGACAATTTATTTATTTTTTATTTTTTTTACTTTTTTATTGTTATGTTAATCCCCATACATTACATCATTAGTTTTAGATGTAGTGTTCCATGATTCATTGTTTGTGCATAACACCCAGTGCTCCATGCAGAACGTGCCCTCC
>NW_027809456.1:0-280 GCF_054177405.1 Leptonychotes weddellii | reverse complement strand
TCTCCCACTCCTCCTGCTTGTGTTCCCTCTCTCGCTGTCTCTCTCTCTGTCAAATAAATAAGATCTTTTAAAAAATAAAGAATATATATTGGTAAATAATTCTGCATTAACTAGCGAAACTGATGAAGCTCATACCCCTTAATGTAGCAATTCCACTTCCAAAACGTAACTACCTTAGCCTAAACTCTACTCTTTTTTTTCTTATTTTTTATTGTTATGTTAATCACCATACATTACATCATTAGTTTTAGATGTAGTGTTCCATGATTCATTGTTTGTG
>NW_027809455.1:0-280 GCF_054177405.1 Leptonychotes weddellii | reverse complement strand
CTAGTAAATGACATAGGTGGCTTTCAAGGCCAGGCAGTCTGGCTCCAGAATTCTTGTGTTTAACTACCAGGTGACACTGTTCTTGGACAGGAGAAGCTGTGGCCTATTTAGTGGATACAAAAAAATGCAGTTTGATGAGAGAAGCAATGAATGGCAAGATAAGCTAAAGAAGTAAGCCTTATCACACAAGGGTTTTGGACATCATCTAAAAGTCAAACTTCAGCATGCAGCATCAGAATCACCCAGAGAGCTTGTTTATACCCCAGTTTCTTTTTTTTAT
>NW_027809454.1:0-280 GCF_054177405.1 Leptonychotes weddellii | reverse complement strand
TCTTTGTCTAACTTAAATTTCTGGTGGTAGAACCTCCTGGAAGGCTAGGACTGTGTCTCATTCAACTTTCCTCAGGAACACTAGGCAGTATGTCTGGATCCACAGGAGACACCCAATAAATGCTCATTTAAGTGAAAGTAAAGAAAATAATCAGGATCTTTTAAGTAAGACCTGATGAATAAAGAAATACTAGGAAAAATGCTGACTGTTTTTAATGTGCAGCACTGCATTTTGGGAAATGGATGTCTGGAGTCTAAATAATAACAGTCTGGGCAATAAC
>NW_027809453.1:0-280 GCF_054177405.1 Leptonychotes weddellii | reverse complement strand
TTCGACCTGCCGGTTGGGCAATGGTGTCAGCGATCGGGAATACTTGGTAGGGTCCTTTCGGTGAATCTTGCTTTTGCAAGAGCATCAGAGTAAAGCAGTTAAGTGTTTTAATGCCCAGCGGTGCCTGAGTGGCTCAGCCGTTAAGAGTCTGCCTTCGGCTCAGGTCGTGATCCCAGGGTCCTGGGATCGAGCCCCGCATTGGGCTCCCTGCTCCGCGGGAAGCCTGCTTCCCCCTCTCCCACTCCCCCTGCTTGTGTTCCCTCTCTCACTGTGTCTCTCT
>NW_027809452.1:0-280 GCF_054177405.1 Leptonychotes weddellii | reverse complement strand
ATGGGGCGCCTGGGTGGCTCAGTCGTTGAGCGTCTGCCTTCGGCTCGGGTCATGATCCCAGGGTCCTGGGATCGAGCCCCATGTCCGGCTCCCTGCTCTGCGGGGAGCCTGCTTCTCCCTCTCCTACTCCCCCTGCTTGTGTTCCCTCTCTCGCTGTGTCTCTCTCTGTCAAATAAATAAAAATCTTTAAAAAAAAAAATAAAGGAGTCAGAGACTGCTGGGAAAATGAAAGAAAGTTACCTTGCTGGAACCAGTGCTACAGGGTTCGTGAGAACAAGGT
>NW_027809451.1:0-280 GCF_054177405.1 Leptonychotes weddellii | reverse complement strand
GAGAGAGAGTGAGAGAGAGCACAAGTGGAGAGGAGAGGGAGAAGCCCCATGTGGGGCTCAATCCCAGGACCCTGAGATCATGACCTGAGCCGAAGGCAGCTGCTTAACCAGCTGAGCCACCCAGGCATCCCTGTTTCTGTCCTTTTTAAAGAAAAATCATAAATTAATGTTTAAAAGTATAAGTTGATATGTGATGATTTTTTTTTTTTTTTTAAAGATTTTATTTATTTATTTGAGACAGAGAGAATGAGAGAGACAGAGAGCACATGAGAGGGGGGAG
>NW_027809450.1:0-280 GCF_054177405.1 Leptonychotes weddellii | reverse complement strand
TCTTCAAGATTGCCTAATTTGTTGGCCTACAGTTGCTCATAATATTCTCTTATAACTATATTTCTGAGGTGGTGGTTGTGATCTTCTTTCATTTGTGATTTTATCTACTTGGTTCATTTCTCTTTTCTTTTTGATAAGTCTGGCTAGGGGTTTATCAATTTTATTAATTCTTTCAAAGAACCAGCTCCTAGTTTTGTTGATCTGTTCTATTGTTTTTTTTAATTTTTGTATCATTTATTTCTTCTCTATTTATTATTTCCCCTCTCCCGCTGGCTTTAGA
>NW_027809449.1:0-280 GCF_054177405.1 Leptonychotes weddellii | reverse complement strand
TTCATCTAAAACTAATGATGTAATGTATGGGGATTAACATAAGAATAAAAAAAAATTGGTGTCTGTTTAGACAAACTTTGTTGTGGGTCTCCTCTGTAAAAAGTGGAATAAAATTTTACTTTCCTCATTAGTAGCCTTTCCATTAGTAAGACAATTGAGTCCCCTCAATGGAGAATTTCTTTTTTTCTTTCAAATTTGGCCAATTTAAAGGATCCATCATTTAGCCATTGACAAATGGAATCTTATTAAGGCCTTCATGACACAGGTGGTAAGGAGGGTG
>NW_027809448.1:0-280 GCF_054177405.1 Leptonychotes weddellii | reverse complement strand
TTTAAAAAAAGCTAAAGACACTGTCAGCTAAGTACCAACACAGCATATGTCACAGGGGCTCTGTGGTTGAGTAGTTAAGATCACAGGTGTTGTAGGATCCACAGAGAGGATCAGTCTGGCTTAAGTAGTAGAGAGGGCCTCCAGGGAGTGCGGCTCAAGTGAGCAAAGAGGTGTAGGCAAGAACATAGGAGACAGAGGTAGACATAGGAGACAGAGGTGGAAGTAGTGAAAAACAAAGGAAACAAATTTGCCCTTGTTTCAAGGAGGGTGCAGTCTTTGC
>NW_027809447.1:0-2839 GCF_054177405.1 Leptonychotes weddellii | reverse complement strand
TGTTTTTGTTTTCTTTAGGATAATATCAAGTAGTGGAATTATTGGATCATATGGTAATTTTGATTTGTTTATCACAGTGGCTACACTAGCTTACATTCCCACCAACAGTGCACAAGGTTTTCTTTTTCTTCACATCCTCACCAACTCTTGTTATTTCTTGTCTTTTTCATTCTGGCCATTCTGACCGGTGTAAGTTGATACCTGATTGTGGTTTTAATTTGCATTTCCCTAATGATTAGTGATATTGAGCATGTTTTCATGTGTCTTGGCCATTCTGTATGTCTTTTGAAAAATGTTTATTCAGGGCGCCTGGGTGGCTCAGTTGGTTAAGCAACTGCCTTCGGCTCAGGTCATGATCCTGGAGTCCCGGAATCGAGTCCCATATCGGGCTCCTTGCTCAGTAGGGGGTCTGCTTCTCCCTCTGACCCTCCCCCCTCTCATGTGCTCTCTCTCATTCTCTGTCTCAAATAAATAAATAAAATCTTTAAAAAAATGTTTATTCAGGTCCCCTGCCATTTTTTTCAAGTTTTTATTTAAATTCCAGTTAGTTAACATACAGTGTAACATTAGTTTCAGGTGTAAAATCCAGTGATTCATCAGTTACATACATCACCCAGTGTGCATCACAAATGCCCTCCTTAATGCCCATCATCCAATTACCCCATCCCTCCACCCACCTCCTCTCTAGCTACCCTCAGTTTGTTCCCTATAGTTAAGAGTCTCTTACAGTGGGGCACCTGGGTGGCATAGTCATTTAAGCATCTAATTCTTGGTTTTGGCTCAGGTCGTGATCTCAGTGTCCTGAAATCGAGCCCCGTGTAAGGCTCCATGCTCAGCATGGAGTCTGCTTGGGTTCTCTCTCCCTTCTCCCTCTGCTCCTCCACGCCCCCCCTCCACAGGTGCTCTCTCTCTCTCTCTCTCCACCTCTCTCTCTAAAATAAATAATAATAATAAATTAAAAAAAAGAATCTCTATGGTTTGCCTCTCTTTCTCTGTTTTTATCTTATTTTTCTTTCCATTCCCCTATGTTCATCTGTTTTTCTTAAATTCCACATATGAGTGAAATCATATGGTATTTGTCTTTCTCTGACTGACTTATTTCATTTAGCATAATACACTCTAGTTCCAGCTATGTCATTGCAAATGGCAAGACTTCATTCTTTTTGATGGCTGAGTAATATTCCATACCACATCTTCTTTATCCATTCATCTATTGATGGACATCTGGGCTCTTTCCATAGTCTAGCAATTGTGGACATTGCTGCTATAAACATTGGGGTGCATGTGTGTATGGAATTCTTTTTAATCCATTCATTGATCCTATGTGTTTTGATTGGAGAATTTAGTTCATTTTCATTTAAAGTAATAATTTATACATATGTACTTATTGCCATGTTGTTAATTGTTTTCTGGTTGTTTTGTGATTCTTTTCTGTTCCTTTCTTCTTACTCTCTTCCTTTGTGGTTTGGTGATTTTCTTTAGTGTCAGGCTTAAATTCCTTTATTATCTTTTGTGTACTATTATAGGTTTTTGCTTTATGGATACCATGAGGCTAACATATACTAGAGTGTGTGTGTAAGTACACAGTCTCTTTTAAGTTGATAGCAACTAAATTTGAATGCATTCTAAAACTATATTTTTACTCCCCATTTTTATGTTTTTGATATCACTTGTACATCTTTTTTTGTATCATTTAACTGATGATTAATGTAGTTGTAGCTATTTTTACTATTTGTTTTTTAACCTCTATACTAACTTTATATGATTAATCCACTACCTTTACTATATATTTACCTCTACCGATGAGATTTACATTTTCATATGTTTTCTTTTTTTAATTTTATTTTTTTATTTTAAAAGATTTTATTTATTTGACAGAGAGAGATTTTAGCCATTCTAACAGGTGTGTAGTGATATTGCACTGTTTCAATTTGCAGTTAAACTATTTTTGAAAAAACTTTTTTTAACCTCTAAGAGTCAGATGATTATATTTGGAATACTTTTCATATCAGTCAGTTTTTAGATGTTAGAAACTAGCCTGAGAGGAGGCTTAATTCTGGAAAATGTATCTTTTACAATAGTTTTGATGTAAAAAGCATTTTTAATGTTTTTTTTTTAAGATTTTATTTATTTATTTGACAGAGAGAGAATGAGAGAGAGAGCACATGAGAGTGGGGAGGGTCAGAGGGAGAAGCACGATGCGGGACTCGATCCAGGGACTCCAGGATCATGACCTGAGCCGAAGGCAGTCGCCTAACCAACTGAGCCACCCAGGCGCCCCGATGTAAAAAGCATTTTTAAAAACAAATTTTGGCTCATGTGTGAACACATACTGATAAGCTGAGGTTTTCTACTTCTGATGTGGCTGCAGTCTTTAAGAAGAAAGGCAAGCATTGTTGTCCTTTGAAACAACATCTCCTGGATCTCATGTTGGTGTGTGTGCATGAATGAGTCTGCTTTTATGCTTGTATTTTTTTGTGTTGAGTATCTATTTTGAATTTGCATAATTATGCTTTGATTCCTCATAATTTCTTATTGTATAGAATTGATTTGCATTGAGCATAAACTGTAAAGTGTGAAATATTTCACTTAGCATAATCTCCTCCAGTCCCATCCATGTTGATGTGAAAGTTGGTTATTCATCCTTTCTGATGGTTGAGTAATATTCCATTGTATATATGAACCACATCTTTATCCATTCATCTGTTGAAGGGTGTAAGTCAAGCAGAGAAAGTCAATTATCATATAGTTTCACTAATTTGTGGAACATAAGGAATAGCATGGAGGACATTAGGAGAAAGAAGGGAAAAATGAAGGGGGGGGAATCAGAGGGGGAGAC
>NW_027809446.1:0-280 GCF_054177405.1 Leptonychotes weddellii | reverse complement strand
GTGTAAGACAGAAGTGATATTTCAAATCCCTGAGAAAAAGATTTTAATAAAGGCTTTTGGATCAATTATATGGCTATTTGGAAAAAATTAAAATTAGATCCATTCTTCACACCATACACAAGGTTAAACGTGGTGCTATATTTATCCTCCAAATTTGTCTCTGTTTGAAACAAACTCTAAATTAAAAAACAAAAAAAAAACTTCTTAAAAATAACATCGAACAGTCCCTGAGGCAAATACTGGACCTGAGGAGCTGTGGCTCAAGAGCGTGAACTCTCGG
>NW_027809445.1:0-280 GCF_054177405.1 Leptonychotes weddellii | reverse complement strand
CCTGGGTGGCTCAGTTGGTTAAGCGACTGCCTTCGGCTCAGGTCATGATCCTGGAGTCCCGGGATCGAGTCCCGCATCGGGCTCCCTGCTCGGCGGGGAGTCTGCTTCTCCCTCTGACCCTCCCCCCTCTCATGTGCTTTCTCTCTCTCATTCTCTCTCTCTCAAATAAATAAATAAAATCTTTAAAAAAAAAAAAAAAGAAAAGAAAGTGGATGCCAGGTGGTAGAATCTGTGCATCCCAGCACACGTTTTGACTTAGTAGATATCACTGCATGGTGAT
>NW_027809444.1:0-280 GCF_054177405.1 Leptonychotes weddellii | reverse complement strand
GCAGATGGACAGGTTTGGAAAATGTGAGGGCCCATATCATCATAACCAGCAATAAGCAGCCCAACACCATATGGTCTCCGGCCATATCGTTGTGTTGGTATCTGGGTCTTGCTTCCAATTAGAGATACAAGACGAGACACAGGAAGAGGTCTGTCAAATACAAATCTGGAATCCAAACACTCTTGGCGCATAAAATTACATAACAGTCTAGCATCAGCAGTAAGTCCCGCAATTGAGATACCAATATGGTTGTCAACATGGAGAATTTTTTTCTGATGAG
>NW_027809443.1:0-280 GCF_054177405.1 Leptonychotes weddellii | reverse complement strand
TGAATCATGGAACACTTCATCTAGAACTAATGATGTAATGTATGGGGATTAACATAAGAATAAAAAAAAATAAAAAAAAATAAAATAAAATCTAACTTCCAATTAATAATGGTGGAATGAATTTTGAAAACCTTACCTAAACATCAGCCTAGGAATTACCTCTTGCAGAAGTGGGATCTGTCCTGCAAGATGGAGTACATACAGCAAGCCAATTGCTGGCATAGAGCACTGTTTCTCTCACAGGTGGAATGGATGGATGGGGTCCCAAAGGGCCAGAATA
>NW_027809442.1:0-280 GCF_054177405.1 Leptonychotes weddellii | reverse complement strand
GCTTCTCCCTCTAACCCTCCCCCCTCTCATGTACTCTCTCTCTCTCATTCTCGCTCTCTCAAATAAATAAATAAATCTTTAAAAAAAAAAAAAAAGTAAGTTCATGGAATCTGGAAACCTAGACCACTACACACTCATACAGCTTTCTTGCATTCTGTTCTCCTTACTGACCTTCTAAGTTCAGTTTCCAAAGTCTCTGTATTAGTCAGCTTGAGCTGCTATAACAAAATACCACAGCCTGGGTGCTTGAACCAACAGAAATTTCTCACAGGTCTGGAGG
>NW_027809441.1:0-280 GCF_054177405.1 Leptonychotes weddellii | reverse complement strand
CTTTACTATGGTACATAGGTGTGTTCGTATGTCCAAACTCATCAATTTACATATATTAAATATTTGCAATTTTTTTGTATATCAATTACACCTCAATAAAGCTGTCTTCTTTTTTTAAGATTTTATTTATTTATTTGACAGAGAGAGAGAGCCCAAACAGGGGGCGCGGCCGGAAGAAGCAACAGACTCCTCACGGAGCAGGGAGCCAGGACCCTAGGATCATGACCTGAGCCGAAGGCAGCTACTTAACCGACTGAGCCACCCAGGAGCTCCTAAAGGT
>NW_027809440.1:0-280 GCF_054177405.1 Leptonychotes weddellii | reverse complement strand
GACGGTCATCACCACCGTACATATTCCAACCAGAAATATGTTTGTGTGCATTTATTTTCAAAACCATCAGGGACTACGTAAAAAAACTGCCTATTCTCAATGTGGTTTTCTAAACAATTTTCCAAGATTCTAATTTTATATGTAAATTAATTGGCAAAGAATCAAACACTAACATTTAAAAGTGGTTCTCAACAGGGGGCAGCACGTACCCTTGCGGGGGCATTGCCGTTGTGACTGAGGGGCAGTGGGGAGTCCCCTCCTTTATCTCCACTTCCTCTAG
>NW_027809439.1:0-280 GCF_054177405.1 Leptonychotes weddellii | reverse complement strand
GGGGGGGGGGTGCGCTGATTTGGGAGTGGGACAATTAATGAGAAATGAGGCAGGATTAAATTTTCATTTAACACCCCTGAAATAAGTTGAATGAACTCCACACTTTAAGAAGGTAGAATTGTCACATCACTTATTTCCTTAAGCCAAATGTAATCAGTTTAAGGTCCCCATCCAGCTGGCCAGGAAGGAAATTTAACTAGTCGTAACTGAGCTTTCTCTCCATCACCTCCACCTCTGCCAACTGAATTAAGGTCACAAGGGTTTACTCAGAGCAGGTCAT
>NW_027809438.1:0-280 GCF_054177405.1 Leptonychotes weddellii | reverse complement strand
TGTGTGTGTGTGTTTGTGCGTTCCTGAACCTCTTGATACCAATAATTCTTTTTTTTTTATAAAGAGTAGATCCTCTTCTTTTTTTTTTTTTTTAAAGATTTATTTATTTATTTATTTGAGAGAGAGAATGAGATAGAGAGAGCATGAGGGGGGGAGGGTCAGAGGGAGAGGCAGACTCCCCGCCGAGCAGGAGCCCGATGCGGGACTCGATCCCGGGACTCCAGAATCATGACCTGAGCCAAAGGCAGTTGCTTAACCAACTGACCCACCCAGGCGCCCG
>NW_027809437.1:0-280 GCF_054177405.1 Leptonychotes weddellii | reverse complement strand
TCTCAGAGGCTGCAGTTCGAGTGCGTGTGACCGTTGCTCCAGGTTTCTGTCCGGGGGGGCTGCGGTTCGCGTGCGCGTGACCCCGCGGCTCTGGGTTTCCATCCCGGGGGCTGCCCTAAAGTCCTTTCCCTACGCTACTGGTCTGCGAGTCTGTGCCCGTCTGCAACGCGTGAGGCTGTCACTCACTGGCAGTGCAGGATCCCCACGGCCAGGCACCCTCCCGCTGCTGTTTATCCTCCGATATCTGCCCGCGGAATCAGGGCTCCCCGCTTTGTACCTC
>NW_027809436.1:0-2840 GCF_054177405.1 Leptonychotes weddellii | reverse complement strand
CCCCCCCACACACACACAGTTTCCCTGTGGTTAAGATCTTGCACTAGTGTTAAAACTGGTGATCGAATATCGATCGATACATTATTATTAACTGACACCTATAGTTTACATTAAGTTCCCAACAATTTAATGGGTTTTGACAAATGCATAATGTCACGTATCCACAATTAACTAACATCATAGGGATAGTCCCACTGTTGTAAAAATCCGGCCTGCTATACCTAGTCATTCCTCTCCCCTCCCTGCCAATCCCTGGCCACCGCTGATCTTTTTACTGTCCCTAGTTTTGCCTTTCCTAGAATGTCATAGAGTTGGAAACATACTATATGTAGCCTTTCCAGATCAGCTTCTCTCACTTAGCTATAGGCTTTTAAGGTCCCTCCGTATCTTTTTGTGGCTTTATAGCTCATTTCTTTTTATGGCTGAATAATATTCCATGGTATGCACCTGCTGCCGTATTTATTTAGACTTGTTGGCATTCCAGATAACTGCCTCTTCCTGCAAGAAGGGAAGAGAGAAATTAAGAGTACACTTATCTTGGGGCACCTGGGTGGCTCTGTCGTAAGCGTCTGCCTTCGGCTCAGGTCAGGATCCCAGGGTCCTGGGATAGAGCCCCACATCGGGCTCCCTCCTCGGCGGGAAGCCTGCTTCTCCCTCTCCCACTCCCCCTGCTTGTGTTCCCTCTCTCGCTGTCTCTTTCTCTGTCAAATAAATAAATAAAATCTTTTTAAAAAAAAAAGAGTACACTTATCTTGATGAGCACTGAGTAATATATATATAATACTGAGTAATATACATATAATATATGGAAGTGTTGAATCACTATACTGTACATCTGAAACTAATATAATGCTGGATGTTAACTACACTGGAACTGAAGAAGAAGGAGGAGGAGAGGGAGCAGGAGAAGGAGGAGAGGGAGCAGGAGAAGGAGGAGAAGGGAGGGGGGAGGGGGGAGGGGGAGGGGGAGGGGGAGGGGGAGGAGAGAAGAAGCAGATCAGGCTTTTTCCAGAAAACCTCCCCAGGCCCTGGCAGCACTATACAATTTCCCCCGTTCCTTATTCTGGCATTGATCCAGTCTCACTTATGAGACTTGGGGTAGATAATATGCAACTATCTTTCTTACACCCCCAACATTTGAAATTCCCTTCCATCTGGGGGGATCCACACCTGTGCGTGACTGGTGGAAACCAGGACCTACCTGCACTACCAAAGGCAAAAGTACCAGACTTTGCCCTCCCACCAGCCCCAGCAATGCCCTCAGCTTAGCCAGTCACACACACGTGATTGGGACTTGGAACATGGAATGAGGCAGGAAGAGTTTGGAATTTATTCCAGGGGAGCGCTGACATTTGGCGGTGGGGCTGAGGGCTGCAGCCAGTGTGCAGTGGGGGCATCACCAACCCCCTAACCAGGATGCTGTTTGGGGGCAAAGGATCCTGACCCCCTGGCTGTCCTTTAATTCTGGCCGTTTTCTGAGTGTAGATCGCTAGGTTTCCTTGAGTGGTCTGAGATTTTTGTCTTCGTGCCAGTCATTTCCTTGTTTGCTTCAATTAGCCATTATCAGTTTCTATTTTTGAGACGGAATGCTGGCAGTGTGAAAACTGATCCTAGAAGTCACGTGCCGGAAGTGAGGGGAACATGGCGTTGGTCATCTGGTCTGGTTGGGGCTAAAAGCAGTGACCATCCGGCCAGTTATTCAGGAATTGGAACCTGGCAGTCATCAGTCACTGACACACAGTGACAAAGCAGGGAAGTTGACTATTGACTGGGTCACCTGGAACGAAGTGCCCAGGGAGGGCCAGGCCCTGATGTACTAAGTTACCATAGAACACCAGCAAGCACCGTACAGTAGAGTGGCTAACTCTGTCGGCACGGGAACTTAGAGAAAACGAAGATCAAATGTGTAAACCCTCTCCTCTAGCCAGCGCCAAGTGCAGAGAGCCTTAACTCTTACCCCGGAATAACTGAAAAGGCCTCCAACCAAAAGTGGGTTACTGACTTACAATGTCAGTTAAAGGAACAGTATCCTTGTCTCATGTGTGAAAGATAGGACACTAATCAGAAAAGAGTGGGATCGGGGCGCCTGGGTGGCTCAGTCGTTAAGCGTCTGCCTTCGGCTCGGGTCATGATCCCGGAGTCCTGGGATCGAGCCCCGCATCGGGCTCCCTGCTCAGCGGGAAGCCTGCTTCTCCCTCTCCCACTCCCCCTGCTTGTGTTCCTTCTCTCACTGTGTCTCTATCAAATAAATAAAATCTTAAAAAAAAAAAAAAAAAGAAAAAAGAAAAGGGTGGGATCTTCGCACCCACTCGGCGCTTATTCAATGGACTCAGAAATAAAGGTCAAAACCAGGCCTGGAGGCCAGGAGCCAGCTCCACCAAATGGATTTCACACACCCCGCCCCCCAAACCTGGCCATGCCAGGGAAGGGCGCCCAACATTCCAATTACATCCCCTAATAAAAAGATGGTGTTTTAGAGGCCAGGCAAGCAGCCAGCAACATGGAAGCAGGTGGATTATGTTAGAAACATCAGGGATGGGGCACTGCTTTGTTCTCACTGGAACACTTATCTTGAGTTTACACTGTTTTTGAAGTGAAACAGGTTACCTGTGTACAAAGGAATGCTATAGGTAAGCTGCACAGGAATGAGGAAAGAATCTCCCCTCCTCTACCCTATCTTCCATCGCATAGCTCAGTGTCCTCTGCAGTCTCTGGAAAGTGGATCTCCCCAGTCTCTGATGCCCCGTAACATCCCCTTCAGTTACTGCCCTGATGCCTGGTTGGAAGGACTGGTGGGTGTCCTCACTGTGTGAATGAAGGTCTGTGAGCTGGGAGGGAGG
>NW_027809435.1:0-280 GCF_054177405.1 Leptonychotes weddellii | reverse complement strand
TTTATTTATTTATTTGAGACAGAGAGAATGAGAGAGAGAGAGAGCACATGAGAGGGGGGAGGGTCAGAGGGAGAAGCAGGCTCCCCGCTGAGCAGGGAGCCCGATGCGGGACTCGATCCCGGGACTCCAGGATCATGACCTGAGCCGAAGGCAGTCGCTTAACCAACTGAGCCACCCAGGCGCCCAAAAGTCACTAAAAATTAATGGGTTGAATAAGGTGACTATGGTAGATGAAAAAGGGCTCCTAATTGTGGATAAGGAGAGGATTCTAGAATAATAA
>NW_027809434.1:0-280 GCF_054177405.1 Leptonychotes weddellii | reverse complement strand
GGGTGCCTCCTCCTAGGCATTCTGTTGATGGGTGTTTGAGGGAATATATAGAGTCCAAATTATTGACCAGGACCCAAGCAAGATGCACTGTTTTTTTGGGACCTTAGGGTTGCTGGCCTCTTGTTTTCCCCACCTGTCTTCTGGGGGAGGGGCCTGTTGCGCTGTTACTCAGGCACCCCTGTTTGGGCGGTGTTGCCCTGCCCCCCTGTGGCCGGGGATGGGCTCAGCGGGAATCAGTCCTTGGGGCTTTTGTTCTCTGGTGGCTTTCCCTGGAGGCTTT
>NW_027809433.1:0-280 GCF_054177405.1 Leptonychotes weddellii | reverse complement strand
TTCATTTCCCTCACACCAACCTGGATTCCTTTCTGTTCCTTGAGCACACCAGGCTTAGCCCCTCCTCAGGGCCTTTGCATGGCTGTCCCCTCTGCTTGGAACTCACTTCCCCTCTATCCGCACATGGATTACTTCCTCACTTCCTCATGTCTGTACTCAGGGAGGTCTTCTTCCACCATTCCCTCTCTCAACATCTTTCTTTGTTCTTTTACCTTGTCATCTGATATAATTTCCTCAGCACCCAGGACAGTGTCTGGCCCATCAGAGGCTTCCAATACAT
>NW_027809432.1:0-280 GCF_054177405.1 Leptonychotes weddellii | reverse complement strand
TGAATAAATAAAATCTTTAAAATAAATAAATAAATGGTAGCGATTCTGGCCTATCCTTTGTTGTTTGGGAGAACCATAACCTTTGACAGATGGTGAAGGTAGCATAAATAAATAAAATACATTTCTACTTGACTCACTCTAAACCAATTAATTCCCACGCGAGAGGTAGTTTGATGGAAGAATTGCAGTTTAGGACTGAAAGCATCTCCTCTCATGACTTGTGATTTGAAGCCTATTTCTTTCCCCCACACCTTTTATCACTATGATGGGTTTCTCCTGA
>NW_027809431.1:0-280 GCF_054177405.1 Leptonychotes weddellii | reverse complement strand
TCCCTCTGACCCTCCCCCCTCTCATGTGCTCTCTCTCTCTCATTCTCTCTCTGTCTCAAATAAATAAATAAAATCTTTAAAAAAAAAAAAAAACTTTATTTCTTGTAGAGCAGATTGTTTCTGAAACATTCCTCTTAAAAATGTTTTCATTTTTATTAACCAGTCTTCCTTCATCCAGGTAGTATTTATGGAGTATTTACTTTGTGCCCAGCCTTGTGCCAGGTGCTGGGGAAACAGCAGGGAACAAAATGGGCATGGGCTCTTGCTTTATTAAACCCAC
>NW_027809430.1:0-280 GCF_054177405.1 Leptonychotes weddellii | reverse complement strand
AGCAGTTGGACCGGCTCCTGTCTCAGCTGTTGGGTAGCCTCATACAAGGATGCTCTGTGAAAACTTCAAGATGGAAGGAATAGCCATGACAGAAGAAAATGTCCAAAAAGGCCACCTCCTCCTCCTCCTTCTTCTTTAGGATGAGAAAGCTGACTGCCGTTCAGCTCAGAGAGGCAGCGGGGTACATAGAAAGAGCCTTAGTTTTGGAGTCAGAAAGATCTGAGTTCAAAATCTGCATCCAGGGGCACCTGGGTGGCTCAGTTGGTGAAGCGTCTGTCTT
>NW_027809429.1:0-280 GCF_054177405.1 Leptonychotes weddellii | reverse complement strand
GCTTTCAATTTGTGGGGGTTTTTGTTTCTTTAGCTATATAGGCCAGCTTATCTGTTATGTACTTCCTTATTGTTATGGCTGGAAGCCTGGGAACTACATTTCCCAGCACCCCTTGCTAGTAGTTTCAAGACTTCCGCTGACGACCAGAGGTACAGGCATGAGATTTTGAAGGGAGAAGAGACATAGAAGCCATATTTTTAAAAAAATTTTTTTATTGTTATGTTAATCACCATACATTACATCATTAGTTTTTGATGTAGTGTTCCATGATTCATTGTTT
>NW_027809428.1:0-280 GCF_054177405.1 Leptonychotes weddellii | reverse complement strand
CGTGGCCGTGATGGGAGATCCAAGTGAAGTGGGAATTGGCTGACTTCCACTGTATTCTTGTTAGGCTAAATTAGCTAATATATCGACAAAGCTACCCACTGTCCAGACTTCTCGGTAGCTTTTTAAACATCAGTCTCAGCATTGAAGGTGCTCCAGTCAGTAGGTGGTTCCAAGGAAGGTCTTACAGTCTTGCCTTCTCATATCCGTGCCCTTGCTGAATTGAATGGTTGTCTCATTATTCTATGGATAATGAGACGAGATGTGTTTATCACAGCAATTT
>NW_027809427.1:0-280 GCF_054177405.1 Leptonychotes weddellii | reverse complement strand
GAACCCTGCTTGTTTTTCAGAGTCCATCGTCTCTCATGGTTCGTCTACCCCTCCGATTTGCCCCGCTTCATTCTTCCCCTCCCGCTACCTTCTTCTTCTTTTTTTTTTTTCTTAACATATATTGCATTATTTGTTTCAGAGGTACAGATCCAGACTCAGGAACTCTTTAGGTCTTAAAGAAATTCCAAAGCTCTAGACCAATTTTCTTCTACATGAGGAAACAGATTCAAAGAAGTTGAGTGAATTACATTAAGTCATTGATTAAATAGGAGATTTATAG
>NW_027809426.1:0-280 GCF_054177405.1 Leptonychotes weddellii | reverse complement strand
TAATCGTCTGCTCGGGTCATAGTCTCAGAGTCCTGGGATCAAGCGGGGAGTCTGCTTCTTCCTCTCCCTCTGCTCCCCCCACTCATGTGTGCTCACTCTCTCTCGCTCTCTCAGATCTTTAAAAAAAAAGCTGCTCCTGGGGGCGCCTGGGTGGCTCAGTCGGCTAAGCGGCTGCCTTCGGCTCAGGTCATGATCCCAGAATCCTGGGATCGAACCCTGCATCGGGCTCCCCGCTCAGCGGGAAGCCTGCTTCTCCCTCTCCCTCTGCCTGCCACTCTGC
>NW_027809425.1:0-2840 GCF_054177405.1 Leptonychotes weddellii | reverse complement strand
GCTTGCATTCAATAATTGCTGAATTCATTTATTCAGTCAGTAAATAGGTACTGTGTATGACTGTGTACCAGGTCAACCTAAACACTTTAAATGTGATTCGTTATCTTAGCAGACACATGTCAGTCATTTCAAAAATTTCCTCCCCATGCCTGGGTGGCTCAGTCAGTTAAGCATCTGCCTTCAGCTCAGGTCATGATCCAGGAGTCCAGGCACCGATCCCTGCATCGGGCTCCCTGCACAGTGGAGAGTCTGCTCCTCCCCCTGCTCATGTTCTGTCTCGCTCACTCACACTCTCTTTCAAATAAATAAATAATCTTAAAAAAAAAAAAATCTCCTCCCCACAAAGGCATTATACAGGAGAGCTTGCTGTATTCTCCCCATCAAAAAATGCTTATTAGCCTTCCCTTCTAATTTATCACCCTTATTCTTCAAAATGCTTCTCTTCCACCAGCCCTTATGCAATATTTATTCCTGAGGTCTCTACAGCCTGTTTTCATACACATTTTAAAGATTTTATTTATTTATCTATTTATTTTAGAGAGAGAGAGCCAGCGGGGGAAGGGCAAAGGGAGAGGGACAAGCCGACTTGATGCTCAGCGTGGAGCCCCACTTGGGGCTCCACCCCAGGACCCTGAGATCATGACGTGAGCCGAAATCAAGAGTCGGACGCTGAGCCGACTGAGCCACCCAGGCGCCCCTCATAAACATTTTAAATCGCATATGGGCATTCCTAGCCTCCCCAGCCCTTGTATGCATATGGCGCCGTGGCACTCTGCAGCCTGCCCGTGTTCTCTCCTGCTTGCTGCTGACTGCTGTCCCCACAGTGCTGGGCACCAACACTGACCGGAAAGCCACAGACGTGAGTGCTTTCTGTGTCTCACCCTGTCATGATTTAACCTCTGTGAACCTCCATTTCCTTATGTGTGAAATGGTTTCCATTCTGTCACGAGGTCATTCAAAAGCGGTGAGTGAGAACTTTAAACACAGTAAATGCAACTGTATGGTTTGAAAATTCACTTGCTGACATCATCACTTAAAGGATACTTTTTCTTTTTTACATGTAGCTGGAGAATGAAGCAAGACAATGAGAAATAATAAGAAAAAATGTAGAGAGAAACTGAAGATGTCTTCCAAAGTCCAGCTAAGCCCTCTGATATTTTCTCATAAAGCTATAATTATTAGAACTGCTTGTTAACTGTGTCCGCAATGTGTAAGTCCGACAGGGCGAGGAGCCTAGGGAGACAATTACATTTCCTTGCCTAAATGAAGTGTCCTTTGTCTAAGGCAAGGTCAGAAGGAAAGACAGCAGCTCTGGTTTCCCAGAGCAGATGCTGGGGTTCTGTGGAGTATGTAGGCCACGTTCACAGCTCGGTGCACAGTGAAGAAGTAGCACATGATGCTGAAAACTGGCTCTTGATCATCTCCACTGTGTCCCAACGTCATGGACCTTTGATGGGCGTTTTACCAACCAAGCTCTATTACGTGCCCCAAAGGAGCAAGATTTTGTGCCCAGAACAGGGCTTGGCTCATAGTAGGTGCTCAGTTACTATTTGTTTAATCTAATTGTTGAATTGACTCCTTCATTATTGACATATCATGACGCATGACTGTCTATGGTGGAGCAATGGCTTTATACGTCATTTTAAAAAATGGCGGGAAGTTGGTGGCCTCTTACCAGTTTATTCTGGGGGAAAAAAAAATCAATGCTCCATTCACAAACTCCAATAGGAGCTAACCAACATAGAGTTGACACACAGTCGCTGAATTGTTTCCTTCGTGGGAATGGCTATGGGAATGTTAGTGAACGTAATGTTAATTTTTACTAATTCTGACTGAGGTTGAGAGATTATTCTTGCTGTGTGTGAAGTTACAGAGTATTTTCAAAGGACTACTGTTGTTTTACCTAGAAGCACAGGATCTTTTATTAGCTAAAACTTTAATAGGCATGAACAGGAAGGCAAGCAGTCTCCAAAGGTAAAATACCAATGGGACTAGCATGACAGTACCGTGATGCTTATGACAGTGTTCACGCAGAAATCAAATCCTGGACCCACAGCTGATGGCGTGCATAAGGAATCCTTTGAGTTCTTGCTCCCCCCCGCTCTTTTTGTTTTTTTGCAAAGGATGGTTTTTAGACTGGGTTTCTGTAACTTAGAGATAACATTCTGAATATGTGCAGAAAAATAAAATCATTTCTCTACATTTACTTAAGAAGAACAACAGAAATCAAGTTGCAATTATAAGAAATTCTGAATGGAGGGAGGTAGCCAGTGGTGAAGTGGTTCATCACATACTGTGTTGTTATGGTGTCGGACACACTTACTTCCTGCTGGGTTTTTAAGACAATCCTGCCAACATATCCTTCCTCTGGAAACCAGCTGCTTAAAATCTGCATGATCTCTTCTTCTGGACCAATGGCTCTCTGGAATGGTTGTTTCCTGCATTCATTTTTTTCTTTAGATATAAAATATTTTTCTTCCATCAAAAAATAGTCTGTGACAATAGGTTTGGTGTCTTGTTCAGTAGTCAGAATCTAAAGAAAAAGCAAAGGCAAAACTTTAATTCAAAATAAGCCTATTTTTCTGGTGCCTGGGTGGCTCAGTCGGTTAAGCATCTGCCTTTGGCTCAGGTCATGATCCCAGGGTCCTGGGATCAAGTCCTGCATCAGGCTCCCTGCTCCGAGGGAAGCCTACTTCTCCCTCTGCCTCTCTCTCTCTCTCTGTCTCTCATGTCTCTCATGAATAAATAAAATCTTAAAAAAATCCCCCCAAAACCAAAATAAACTATTTTTTTAAAGATTTTATTTATTTGGGGCGCCTGGGTGGCTCAGATGGTTAAGC
>NW_027809424.1:0-280 GCF_054177405.1 Leptonychotes weddellii | reverse complement strand
GGGAGACTGGGAAGCAGCCGGGAGGACCTCGACTGCTCAGGGCCCGGGGAGGCCGAGAGAGACCCGTGGCCCGACTGCGCGGGCCAGGTTGTGCCTGCCCCGCCCTCCCCCAGGCCCCGGAGGTGAGACCCGGCCTCTGGCAGTGGGCTGGGGGCTCCCCTGCAGGCCCCTCCCAACGTCCCAGACGCCCACAGCAGAGGGCGGCCTTCTCGGGGCTCTAATTTTAACCCCAAGGAAGGTGCCAATCGTTCATTTTCAAAGCTGTTTCAAAGTGACTCTG
>NW_027809423.1:0-280 GCF_054177405.1 Leptonychotes weddellii | reverse complement strand
TACAGTTTGGCTATTGCAGACATTGCTGCTATGAACATTGGGGTGCATATGGCCCTTCTTTTCACTACATCTGTGTCTTTGGGGTAAATACCCAGGAATGCAAATAAATAAATAAATAAATAAATCTCCTAGAGAAAAAAAAAAAAGAAAAATGAAGGGGGGGGAATCAGAGGGGGGGACAAACCATGAGAGACTATGGACTCTGAGAAACAAACTGAGGGTGTTGGAGGGGAGGGGGGTAGGAGAATGGGTTAGCCCGGTGATGGGTATTAAGGAGGGC
>NW_027809422.1:0-280 GCF_054177405.1 Leptonychotes weddellii | reverse complement strand
CTCACATGATTATTGAAGCTGGCAAGTCTGAAA
The DNA here is from genome assembly GCF_054177405.1 of Leptonychotes weddellii. Classification (NCBI taxonomy): domain Eukaryota; kingdom Metazoa; phylum Chordata; class Mammalia; order Carnivora; family Phocidae; genus Leptonychotes; species Leptonychotes weddellii. Next base: position 247 of record NW_027809422.1, on the reverse strand, counting down.
TCTGAAGGGTAGACCAGTAGACTGGAGATCCAGGGAAGAAATGATGAGGTAGCTCAGGGGACCTCAGTCTTTTTCTTTTAAGATCTTCAACTGATTGGACAAGGCCCACTCACATTGTGGAGGGTAATCTGCTTTACTCAAGGTCTACTGATTTAAATGTTAATCTCATCTAAAAAAATACCTACATAGCAACCTCCAGACTGGTGCTTGACCAAATATGGCTTCTGTGGCCTAGCAAAGTTGACAT
>NW_027809421.1:0-280 GCF_054177405.1 Leptonychotes weddellii | reverse complement strand
TAAGTGGGCTCTGGCCTTGTCCCTGAGGATTAACTCTGTCTTGGTCACCTCTCCTGGTCCCTAGACTTGCTAAACTGTGACTATGGTTATCCAGCAGAATTGCAAGGGACCCTCTTGCTATTGAACGAAACCTGGTGTTAAAAATATGCCTAAATTATTTCAGGGGCACCTGGGGGCTCAGTTGTTAGGCATCTGCCTTAGGCTCAGGTCATGATCCCAGGGTCCTGGGATCGAGCCCCGCATCGGGCTCCCTGCTCGGCGGGAAGCCTGCTTCTCCCTC
>NW_027809420.1:0-280 GCF_054177405.1 Leptonychotes weddellii | reverse complement strand
AGAGAACTAAGAAAGAGTGATGTCCCAGAAGCCAAGTGAGTGAAGGCATTCAAGAAGGACAGAGTGCTCCAGTTTGTCAAATTCCACTGACTGGGGCAGAGTGTGGAGTGGGAATTGGCCACCGTAGTTGGCAGATCATTAATGACTTTGACAAAAACAGCTTCAGTTCAGCGTGGGGATGAAAACTTAATCAAGGTAGAGTCGTGAGAAATGGGGATGGAAGCACTGGAGAGTGGTTGGAGGAGGGTGTGATCTCAAAGAATGAGGTTTGTTTTTTTTT
>NW_027809419.1:0-280 GCF_054177405.1 Leptonychotes weddellii | reverse complement strand
CACTGGGTGTTATGCACAAACAATGAATCATGGAACACTACATCTAAAACTAATGATGTAATGTATGGGGATTAACATAAGAATAAAATAAAATAAAATAAAATAAAATAAATTCGTAGCTCAGTTCTCAAGAAAATAAAGGAAATCTTCAAGTATCTTCTCTTTCCCTAACAACACAGAAGGATTTAAAAGTTGAAAAATTGCAAGTCAATATAAATTTGGGGTATAAGGAGGGAAAAAATGATGATACAGCAACCTGGAATTTTAGGGGATAATAGCT
>NW_027809418.1:0-280 GCF_054177405.1 Leptonychotes weddellii | reverse complement strand
GGGTGTTATGCACAAACAGTGAATCATGGAACACTTCATCTAAAACTAATGATGTAATGTATGGGGATTAACATAAGAATAAAAAAAAAAAAGAATGTATGTGAATAATCCTCTTATGTTGCTTGACAATTAAGATGGAGACCAGCTTAGTCTGTTGGCTGCTGACCTTCTTTGAGAAGTCTTGAGAGAAAATAGAAAGTTGGAAGGAGACGGGTGGGATACTCAGTTATTCTAGGTATACATCAGACATAAGCAGTGCTTATGGAGAGAAGTGGATGAG
>NW_027809417.1:0-280 GCF_054177405.1 Leptonychotes weddellii | reverse complement strand
TATAAAGAAATTATCAAACTCAACACCCAAAGAACAAATGATCCAATCAAGAAATGGGCAGAAGACATGAACAGACATTTGTCCAAAGAAGACATCCAAATGGCCAACAGACACATGAAAAAGTGCTGAAAAGAGTTTGAAAACCACAGAGAGAAAGCCCTTGTAGCTTTATTATCTTAGATATTCCAGCCAAGGCATTCATCAAGCTCAAGGCTTCAGGCTCTAAAATAAATTAGATATAGACATAGATATAATAAATTAGTATATCATTTGTATACGT
>NW_027809416.1:0-280 GCF_054177405.1 Leptonychotes weddellii | reverse complement strand
CAAAAATAGTAGACAAAATCAAGAACCTGAATCGGAGTGAAGTGATTCCTGGGGTGTGTGTCATGAAAGCTGAAATGCCTGTAGCCTGTCTACACTGGTCTTGAATCACATGGTATGTGAATGGGTTGGGTTGTTTAAATGTCTAGGGTAGGTCAACACTCTCTACCAGTGGGTGAGTTTGGAGCTCCTCTCCTGTCCCCAAATCCAAGATGCAGCTTGTCTGACAGGAGCTTCTGTACACCATCCAACCATGGGGATGCCATCTTTCTCTCCCCTCGCT
>NW_027809415.1:0-280 GCF_054177405.1 Leptonychotes weddellii | reverse complement strand
TTCCCCAAGTCCTGCCTTTTCCCCTGGGAGCTCCTGGCAGCCCCGCATCTGCTTTCTGTTTCTGTAGATTTGCCACTGTTCTGGAGATTTCATATAAATGGATTCCTGCAACACCCAGTCTCTTTATCTTTTTTTTTTAAGATTTTTATTTATTTATTTGATAGAGACACAGCGAGAGAGGGAACACAAGCAGGGGGAGAGGGAGAGGGAGAAGCAGGCTCCCCACTGGGCAGGGAGCCCAATGCGGGGCTCGATCCCAGGACCCTGGGATCATGACCTG
>NW_027809414.1:0-2840 GCF_054177405.1 Leptonychotes weddellii | reverse complement strand
TGCATCTCAGTGATAGCATTTTTTGGTTTCAGTCTAACTAGGTTTTAGGTCTTTTATCTCTGCAGCAAGTGTTTCTCTGGTGTCTTGTATGCTTCTTTCAAGCCCAGCTACTGTTCTTATGACTGTTGTTCTAAATTCTTGTTCAGATATATTGCTTATATCTGCTTTGACTAAATAGCTGGCTGTGATTTCTTTCTTTCTTTCTTTTTTTAAGGTTTGTTTATTTATTTTTAGAGCAAGAGAGTGAGCATGAGCAGGGAGAGAGACAGAGGGAGAGGGAGAGAGAGATTCTCCAGCAGCTCATGACCCTGAGATCATGACCTGAGCTGAAACCAAGAGTCAGATGCTGAACTTACTGAGCCACCCAAGTGCCCCCCCACCCCCATCCCAGCTGTGATTTCTTCTTGATCTTTATTTTGGGGAGCATTCCTCCATCTTGTCATTTTGTTTAGCTTTATGTCTTTGCATGTAATGAAAACTTGTTATGTTTCCTGTTCCTGAGAGTTATTCTATATTAAGAAGGGGCCATATACTGTCCATGGCCTGGCACTTCTGGAAGTGTTTTTCTGGTGTATGCTGTGTGCACTTTACTATTGTATTTTGGCTGCTCTTTTCCACAGGTCAGTTCTCTGCAGAGTTCCTTCTTACTTGCAGTGGGTAGCATTTGGATCTCTAATTAGGTGTGCTTTGATTTGTTAAAATAAGCCTGGAAAAAAAAAATCCAGATCCAAAAAAAGAGAAAAGGAAAAGGAACAGAACAAACAGACAAACAAAAAACTCTAAGCCTGATTGCAAAGAAAAAGAAAGAAAGAAAGAAAGAAAAAAAAAGCATGATCCAAAAAAAGAGAAAAGAAAATGAAACAAACAAACAAACAAACAACTATACACCTGATTCCAAAGGGGGGGGGAAGAAAAGAAAAGAAAAAGAAAGCCTGGTCCTATTTCCACCAGAACTGAAGCTGACGCTTGGAGCGCTCTATGATCAGTAGACTTGGTGTATGCAGGGGTCTGTGGTGGTCTGGGAGAGAGGCCCACTGTGCTGGCTCACAGTCCACCTGCCCTAATAAAGATGCACCTGCCAGGTGCAGGGGTGCAGGGTTTGGTGTAAGCAGCTCCAGCCTCCACTGGGGACACTGTTTGCTCTCTGAAGTCTGACCATGCTGGTGGTGGGGTGGTGGGGTGGGGAATGGCATCACACTGCTTTCTCCTTCCCAGAGAGGGGAGCCCAGGCCTGCTGCTGTTCAGGAAGCCCTCACAGATAAGCAAACAATCTCCCCTCTTGCGTCCCAGGCTTCCATTAGATCCCTGCCCTCACCCTGTTTGTGCCTGGGATGTTGGCATGTCTGGGGCCACAGTTCTCCTGTGTTTTATTTCTGGTGTGTGGCTGGGATTCAAAACTCCAAATCTTAAAGGATCCTGCACGGTGAGGGCCCACTCCCCTCCTCTGGAGAAGAGCCTTGCTGAGCTGTGTGGGGGCTGTTTCATCCTAGAAAAACAGTCGCCCGGTGCTCAGGTGCTTGGAGTTTATGGTGAAGCACAGCAAAAAGCAGTGACAAGATTACCTGCTCTCTGTGTGCATCTCTGTCCCCTGCCTATGAATCGCTGCTCAGTGGTGCCCTACAGGTCTTTTGTCCTTAGAGAGGCAATATATCCTCTTCCAAATGTATGCCAAGAAGGGGAACATTCTCTCCCAGTGCAAAGCAGGGGATCCCTATACCTCAAGCCTGCTCCAGGCCTCCAGCCTCCTCCCCAGGAGCACTACCGTGGCCACCTGGCTCAACTCCAGCAAATGGTGGGGACTTTGAAAACCTCAGAATTTAAGCTCCATTGCTTGCAAAAGCTTGCAATAGTCAGTTCCTCTCAACTCCCCAGTCAATGTTTTTGGGCAAGTGTTTAAGTTCTGTCCCTCTAATTGTGCAGATTGTTCTCTTAATCCTTAGATCTATTTCCTAGGTGTTCAAAATGATTTGATGTTAATCTAGCTGTGTTTGGGAGGTGGGTGGGGGGATGGGGCAACAATGCCCTCTTTGATGGGCATTAAGGAGGGCACGTGATGTGATGAGCACTGGCTGTTATATGCAACTGATGAATTATTGAACTCTACATCTGAAACCTAATGATTTACTATATGGCTAATTTGATTTAATTTAAGTAAAAAATCTAGCTGTGTTTGAAGGATGAGGCAAGCCCAGGGTCCCCCTACTACTCCGCCATCTTAACTCCCTTCCTAATATATTATCTCTCTTATTTTCTATGTTTTCTCCTACATATGGAATTGGGGAAGAAGAATAGGGAAGAGGTGGGAGCCATTTAAGGGTGTGGTTTCAGGCGAAGTCCCTCCAGGAGAAGCTTCAGCCTAATCCTGTAGGGGAGCCCTGGAGGGTTTTTTTTTTTTAATTTAATTTTATTATGTTATGTTAGTCACCATACCGTACATCATTAGTTTTTGATGTCATGTTCCATGATTCATTGTTTGCATATACCACCCAGTGGTCCATGCAATACATGCCCTCTTTAATACCCATCACTGGGCTAACCCATCCTCCCAACCCCCTCCCCTCTAAAACCCTCAGTTTGTTTCTTGGAGTCCATAGTCTCTCATGGTTCATCTCCCCCTCCAATTCCCCCCCATCATTTTTCCCTTCCTTCTCCTAATGTCCTCCATGCTATTCCTTATGTTGCACAAGTAAGTGAAACCATATGATGATTGACTTTCTCTGCTTGACTTATTTCACTTAGCATAATCTCCTCCAGTCCCATCATGTTGATGTGAAAATTGGGTATTCATCCTTTCTAATGGCTGAGTAATATTCCATTGTATACATGGACCACATCTTCTT
>NW_027809413.1:0-280 GCF_054177405.1 Leptonychotes weddellii | reverse complement strand
GGCGCCTGGGTGGCTCAGTTGGTTAAGCGACTGCCTTCGGCTCAGGTCATGATCCTGGAGTCCCGGGATCGAGTCCCGCATCGGGCTCCCTGCTCAGCAGGGAGTCTGCTTCTCCCTCTGACCTTCCTCCTTCTCATGCTCTCTGTCTCTCATTCTCTCTCTCTCAAATAAATAAATAAAATCTTAAAAAAAAAAAAAAAGAATGTTCTTGATGAAATGAGCGAGGATATTAGCAAGTGTGACTTTTTTTGACATTGTAATAATGAAATTTGTCGGCATT
>NW_027809412.1:0-280 GCF_054177405.1 Leptonychotes weddellii | reverse complement strand
GTTCGCATTCTGTAATAAAGTGAAATGAGGCTTCACATAAAAGAGCTTATTTATTTTATTAATGAAATGCACTGTAATGGCATTCTATGCTGTTGGTTTGCATAAAATATGAAAATAATTTTAACGCATTTCCTATTATGTTTTTAAATGTTTCTCTTTTTTTTTATTCTTATGTTAATCCCCATACATTACATCATTAGTTTTAGATGAAGTGTTCCATGATTCATTGTTTGTGCATAACACCCAGTGCTCCATGCAGAATGTGCCCTCCTCAATACCC
>NW_027809411.1:0-280 GCF_054177405.1 Leptonychotes weddellii | reverse complement strand
ACACCAAATTCTCATGACAAACTTATGAAGAAGGTTGTATTATTATCCTCGTTCATATAAGAGGAAGTTTAGTTTCAGTGAGGGTAACTAGTCCAAGGTCACCAGCAGGAATATCACAGGGTCAGGCCTCAAGCTCAGGTCTGTCTGACACTAAAGTGTTCTTAACCTCCAGCCCATATGTTTCTTTTTTTTTTTTTTTCATTCTGCATTTTTTTTTATTCTTATGTTAATCCCCATACATTACATCATTAGTTCTAGATGAAGTGTTCCACGATTCATT
>NW_027809410.1:0-280 GCF_054177405.1 Leptonychotes weddellii | reverse complement strand
GCGCCTGGGTGGCTCAGTTGGTTAAGCAACTGCCTTCGGCTCAGGTCATGATCCTGGAGTCCCGGGATCGAGTCCCGCATTGGGCTCCCTGCTCGGCAGGGAGTCTGCTTCTCCCTCTCCCACTCCCCGTTTGTGTTCCCTCTCTCTCTGTGTCTTTCTCTGTCAAATAAATAAATAAAATCTTTAAAAAAAAAAAAAAGATGAGTCAGTCCCACACATACTCCCCTTGAAGAAGCTTAGAGGTGAGTGGGAAGCATAGGTGTACTTTGATAACTAGAGT
>NW_027809409.1:0-280 GCF_054177405.1 Leptonychotes weddellii | reverse complement strand
CTGGGTGGCTCAGTTGGTTAAGCGACTGCCTTCGGCTCAGGTCATGATCCTGGAGTCCCGGGATCGAGTCCCGCATCGGGCTCCCTGCTCGGCGGGGAGTCTGCTTCTCCCTCTGACCCTCCCCCCTCTCATGTGCTTTCTCTCTCTCATTCTCTCTCTCTCAAATAAATAAATAAAATCTTTAAAAAAAAAAAAAAAAGAAAAGAAAGTGGATGCCAGGTGGTAGAATCTGTGCATCCCAGCACACGTTTTGACTTAGTAGATATCACTGCATGGTGAT
>NW_027809408.1:0-280 GCF_054177405.1 Leptonychotes weddellii | reverse complement strand
TACTACACTAGATGAGCAGGCACTGCCAATTATTCTCGTGTAAAAAGTGTAGTTATATAAGGTGTGGGTGATATTTGTGTTATGGCCCACGTGCCCAAAGAACTTCCGTGTGAATAGACTTGTCATTTATATCCAAATATAAAATCTGAGGGAGCTTAAAATAAGTTAAAATATATTGCAAGAGGCAAAAACAATCTAAGTATTTTAAAGTTTTTAAGCACTAGCTGTAAATATTAATCTTCAAACTTTCCATTTTGACATCTATTGACTTACAAACTGT
>NW_027809407.1:0-280 GCF_054177405.1 Leptonychotes weddellii | reverse complement strand
AGACTCTTAAAGAGAGAAAAAACTGAGGGTTGATGGGGGATGAGCCAGATGGGTGGTGTGTATTAAAGAGGGCACTTGTTATGATAAGCACTGGGTGTTGTATGTAAGTGATGAACCCCTGATTTCTACTCCTGAAACCAATATTGCACTGTATGTTAACTATTCAGAATCTAGATAAAAAATTGAAAAGAAAAAAAAAAATATATAATGCCTATTACCCCCCAAATCATAATAAATATTATATCTTGATTTAGAAACAATCAAACATGGTATTTTTTTT
>NW_027809406.1:0-280 GCF_054177405.1 Leptonychotes weddellii | reverse complement strand
GTGGCGTGGTGTTGAGGAGGAGGTTGATGGTGATGGCAATGATTGGGAGTGGAGGCAGTATCTGGTGCTGATGGAGATGACGCTATCGATGATGTTAATAGTATGGTGGAGATGACAATCTCAAAGGCAGTGTTATTCATGTTGATTGCAACATTAATGTTAAGTGGGGCTGTGCTATCTTCATGGTGATGTTAGTGGTATGACAGAGATGACATTATCAATGGCAACGCGAATGCTGGTGGTGGAAATGGCAGATGGGGCTGATGGTGATGACATATTC
>NW_027809405.1:0-280 GCF_054177405.1 Leptonychotes weddellii | reverse complement strand
TCCCCTGCACCTGGGCCTCCCGTGAACCTTGGCCTCCCCTGCTCCTGGGCCTCCCCTGCACCTGGGGCTCCCCTGCACCTTGGCCTCCCCTGCACCTGGGCCTCCCGTGAACCTTGGCCTCCCCTGCACCTGGGGCTCCCCTGCACCTTGGCATCCCCTGCACCTGGGGCTCTCCTGCACCTGGGCCTCCCATGAACCTTGGCCTCCCCTGCACCTGGGGCTCCCCTGCACCTGGGCCTCCCCTGCACCTTGGTCTCCCCATCACCTGGGCCTCCTCTGC
>NW_027809404.1:0-280 GCF_054177405.1 Leptonychotes weddellii | reverse complement strand
GGGAGCCTGCTTCTCCCTCTCCCACTCCCCCTGCTTGTGTTCCCTCTCTCGCTGTGTCTCTCTCTGTCAAATAAATAAATAAAAAATCTTTAAAAAAAAAATAAAAATAAAAAAATAAAACTAAACTCAGACCCAAATACCATTTTTCTTTTATCAATTTAGTTCAACACACATTTAGTGGCAATTATACTCCAGGTACCATATCAAGTACAAAAATGAATAAAACACTGGAAGAACCAGTTCACTGCTGATGATGTTCCTATGTCCAGGTTTGACTCTC
>NW_027809403.1:0-2840 GCF_054177405.1 Leptonychotes weddellii | reverse complement strand
GGCAACGCTCTCGGGCGAAGCCCCGGGCAGCAGCCCCGGCCTCGGGCCTCGAGGAGCCCCGGTCCCCGCGATCCCTCTCCCCGGAGATAAGCTCCCCGCTCAGCCCGAGGTGGGTGGAAAATCAGAATTGCTTCCTTAATTGGTATTTTCCAGTTGAGAGAACATCCTATGATTTTTTCACTTGTGTCATTGAATTACCAAATGTTTTCATTTTTGAGAAGACCTGAAATTGCAGAGATCTTGGGGATTTAGGGAAGGAATGCAAGACCAATTTTGCCTAATTACGAAATGTCTCGGCGGTCACTCTGACGTGTCCCAGAGTAGGCGATGCAGACCGCTGGGCCTCCCCGGAGGTGGGGGGCCCGGGCTCTGGCACAGATGTTTACCTGACGTCCCAGGCCAGAATCTGGTTTACATCGAGAAATCAGACTGTTTACAGGACACCGCGTCTGTCTCTCCCTCTCCTTCCCTTTCATTTGGGGTAATGTTCTGCAGGTCTCTGGGGTCCCCGGGGACCGTCTGCGCCATCACGCGAGGCTCGCCATCTCCGGACGGCCCCATCTGGGGGACGCATCAGCCCCTGGCCCGGCCCTGCGGGTGGTCAGCCACAGCCCGGGCCGGCAGCGCAGGTGGGGAGCAAACCCAGCCGGCCGTCAGCCCGGGGAGCAGGGCCTCGGTGGAGGGCGGGGGGCCTTGTCCAGCCCCCGCATCGGGGCGGGCCGCTGGACACGATGGCCGAAACCTCTGGGGTGTCCCGTGAGCAGAGGCTCAGAGTGGGCAGCGGGACCCGGGCTTGTCCACAGACCGAGAGGCCCCCGTGCAGGGGGGACCCGGGGTGCAGGCCCTGGACTCGCTCCTCCCCACCTGCCCCTCCGACCCGCTCCGCCCTCAAGCTGCTAGAACCGCAGGCTGCCGGGCCGTTCCGGGGGCCGTGGGGCTGGGGTGCCACGAGACACCCTGCTGGTGTCCCCAGGCCCCCGGGGCCCACCCTCGGGCCAGGCGTCCACCGGTCGCACCTGGTCCCAGAGGCTGGTCTCGGGTCCTCCTTCTCCAGGGAGCTGGACCAAACCTCCGGTTCCAGGTCCACGTCCTACCATCGTCCTCTCCCCTGTGAGGACTGCCCCCTTCCTCCTCCGTCACCCGGGAGAGCTGCCCCTGCCCCGCTGTTAGCTGGTCCTCTGTTGTCCTCAGGACACGCATTCTCCCCTCCCTGACCAGGGTCCCCGGGCCTCCCGACCCTCTCGCCCTCGGGTCCCGGGCAGTACGACCACACGGGCCTGGACGCCGGGACTCTCCGCCCCCGCAGACACCCACTCTGGGCCAAGTGACCCCTCCTGCCCTGCACGCTGTCGAACGGGACGTCCTGGGGTCTCTGTCCTCGGGCTGCCGGCTCCGCCCAGGCGGTCTCATGCCCAGGGGTGTGACGACAACTGTGCTTCAGACCCACGTCCTTCTAGCACCTTCTGTGACCCCCGCCGTGGCTGGACCGAGTCACCGCGCTCTGCACGGAGCTGGTCTGAGCGGCACCCACCCGCTGTGTGACCATCTGCTGAGGCCTCACGCCCCCCAGGAACGCCCAGGTCGGGGAGCCCGCGGTGCTGGCCTCCGTCCTCTGCCGGGCACCCCCGCATGCCAGCTCGGGGCAGCAGGTCAGGCAGGCCGCCTCGTCCACTCTGTCCTGTTGGGCGCTGACGCCCCCCTCCCATTCCAGCGCTCAGCGGTCGGCGGGGCCACCGGCCTCCCCGGACCCTGGCTGTCTGCAGCTCCCGCCCAGGGACCCAGACGCGTGTCCCCGTCAGCCGCCACCGCTCACGGGACAGGAGGCAGGCCTCCGCCCCGCTGCCGCTCGGTCCCCGGCCCCCACGGGCTGTACGGCTCGGCCCTGAGTAGCTGTGACCCAGACCCGCAGTCCTGTCTGGCCGCCGCCCCCGCCACTCGGGGTCTGCCGGTCTAGCTGCCTCTTTGCAAGTAATCACGAGGCGTGGGGAGTCAGACGGCCCCACTCTGTCGTGGGAGAGCACGGGACCCGAAGGAGCGGGACCGTGGGCTCAGCACCCAGACGCGCCCGCCTTCGCGGTTTGCCGAGGGGCCCGCTTCTTCTCCGCAGGTCCTGACTGCTCCTTGCAACACGCGTGATGATGCAAACGGCAGACTCTCCGCGCTCCCCTGAGATCAGTCTTTTCACACCCAGGACCCCGGCGGCTTCGTAATCTCCCGCCCCCCTCCCCCGGCCCCACTGCCGTGTCAGAGTCTCCCGCGGACACGGCTCGTGGAAGTCGCGTCGTCCTGCCCTGGAGATACGGATGCGGCGGGGAAACTGCCGTCTCGGAGCCCGGGAGCCCTTGGCGGCCGGGCGTGGGGTCCCCCCGGCTGCTGGCAGAGCGGCCCCCGCTGCCCCAGCCCCGCCGACACCTGCTCCGAGCGCGGACTCGGCCCCACGGCATGGCATCACTGCTGGGAGCGAGCACGGCCCTCGCTCTGCATCTCTCTCGCCTTCTCTCCGGCAGCTTCCTTCTCTTTGACTAAATGAACATTTTGCTTTGCTCTTTTGGGGTGGGTTTGGTGCTTGAGTTCTCAAGTTCTCCAGGTAGGGTGGTAACAGACTTCGACATCGCGCCGAGCAGGGTTTCCTGCACTTGGAGTTGGCGGGGCTCTGAACCCAGCTTGGGTGATTTTTCAGTGCCTGTGTTTGTTTTCCTTAACGACAAAGCAGCACGTGCTCAGGGGGACAGATGCAAACCGCGCTTCCGTGTGCGAAGTAGCAAGTGCAAGTCCATGTCTTTCCTCACGGGCTGTGCGACGGGCGGGCGGGGAACCGTAAACATGCGCGGGTCACCGGC
>NW_027809402.1:0-280 GCF_054177405.1 Leptonychotes weddellii | reverse complement strand
CTCACACACAAAGATGCACTGAGGTGAGAGTGACCAATGTTCTGGCAATTTGGGAATAGGCAGTGAATCCTTCTAGAACTTAAAAAAAAAATCTGTGGAAGGGCAATCAAGTCTCCACCACTCCCCAAACTCAGTAAATAATAAGCCATGGGAGATGGATTAGTGGATTAAACATCTGTCTATCGCTTTCAACCTTTCTAGAACCATGGGAGATTATCACAGTGTTACATGTTCCTAAGGCAAATAAACCTAGCTCCTAGGAGTTTACACTGAGGGCTCT
>NW_027809401.1:0-280 GCF_054177405.1 Leptonychotes weddellii | reverse complement strand
TGTGTCTCTCCCCAACTCCCAGGTTCTGTTTCACTGGAGAACACTGACAGATGCCATATGTCTCATTCATTATTCAATTTCTTTTTTTTTTTTTTTAAAGATTTTATTTATTTATTTAAGACAGAGAATGAGAGACAGAGAGCATGAGAGGGAGGAGGGTCAGAGGGAGAAGCAGACTCCCTGCCGAGCAGAGAGCCCGATGCGGGACTCGATCCCGGGACTCCAGGATCATGACCTGAGCCGAAGGCAGTCGCTTAACCAACTGAGCCACCCAGGCGCC
>NW_027809400.1:0-280 GCF_054177405.1 Leptonychotes weddellii | reverse complement strand
CCGTGCTATTCAAGGGTCAAGTGTATAATAAATATGGATACTTTTTATGTTGCATGAACAAAAGTTGTGTATAAGCCAAAGGTATGATAAGAAGTAAAAATAAAACTGCATTCTAATGGTGAACGCTGTGAATTGTGCAAGACTGTTGAATCACAGATCTATACCTCTGAAACAAATACATTATATGTTAAAAAAAAAAGAAGAAGAAGATAGCAAGAGGGGAAGAATGAAGGGGCAGGAAATCGGAGGGGGAGATGAACCATGAGAGACAATGGACTCT
>NW_027809399.1:0-280 GCF_054177405.1 Leptonychotes weddellii | reverse complement strand
CTGCTCCTTATTCCCACTCTTAGCAGAATCTCCACCACTATCTCTGTGGCTCTGTTTATTTCGAATCTCAATGGTAAAAGAATCAAGAGGAACCTTTTCTTCCATCAGATGGTGAACAGGACCTGCCTCTAGTTACTTCCACTCAAGAATGAGGGCTCTCAAGATGTCCATCGACAGATGAATGGATAAAGAAGATGTGATATATATATATATACACACACACACACATATATATATATACATATATATACAAAGGAATATTATGCAGCCATCAAAAGGG
>NW_027809398.1:0-280 GCF_054177405.1 Leptonychotes weddellii | reverse complement strand
TGTCTGGGGCGGCGGTTCATCCCCTGTCCCCAGGCAGTGGGGTCCGTGGGGCCATCGTGGAGGCTCCTGGGCCTCCTTCAAGCTGGCTGAGCAGGAGGGTCTTCAGTGGGGACAGTGACACTGCTTCTGGGTTGCGGGGATGCTGGTCAGGAGTACACAGCCCCTTCCCAGCCTCTGAGAATGCAGCAGACGAACGGGCATGGGCTGATGGCCTGAGGCCAGCACGGTGAGCAGGCCGGAGGCCGGTCCACACAGCCCGGCGCACACTTGCCTGCCTGCA
>NW_027809397.1:0-280 GCF_054177405.1 Leptonychotes weddellii | reverse complement strand
ATTTTTCTCATCCTCTTATTCATGGTTTCTTTCTCCCATTTTTTTTAAAGATTTTATTTATTTGTCCGAGAGAGAGAGAGAGAGAGAGAGAGAGAACACAAGTAGGGGGTGGGGCAGGCAGAGGGAGAAACAGACTCCCAGCTGAACAAGGAGCCCGATAATGGAACTTGATCCCAGGACCCGGGATCATGACCTGAGCGGAAGGCAGATGCCCAGCCGACTGAGCCACCCAGACATCCCAACTTTCTCCCATTTTGAAAGCCATTCATTCATCACGGAT
>NW_027809396.1:0-280 GCF_054177405.1 Leptonychotes weddellii | reverse complement strand
TGAGCCACCCAGGCGCCCTAAACCAAACACTTTAAAGGTACATCAGCTTGACCAAAGGGATCACTTCCTCCAAGGGAAGATGCATTAAGTAATCCTTACCCAGACTCTTTGAGTGGGGGAACCTCAGAAAGTCACTCCAAAGGAGACCGAGGTCAATATTCTGGATGCCCCTCTCAATAAATTTGAAAGAAAAAGGTACTGCAGACTTTTTTAAAATAAAAAAAAATTATTTAATTAACAATTTTTATTCAACTATAATTAACATCCAGCTTTATATTAG
>NW_027809395.1:0-280 GCF_054177405.1 Leptonychotes weddellii | reverse complement strand
GTCACTGTCTCCCCACAAGTGACTCTGGCAGCTGAGGCCCTGCGTGCCACAGGGGGCCCCGAGGGGCGTTCCTAACTGGCGCAGGTGGCCCCCTAACACGCATGCAGCTCCCCTACACGGGGTACAACGGGCGCAAGCACGTCTTTCACGCAGGAGTGCACATCAATTAGTACCCGTGGCCGCACCCTGAGACACATTCAGACCGCCAGCCCCAGATCCAGTGAGTATGGGCGGGACACACGCCCACTGAGTTCACGCTGTGCTCGTGCTCATAAAACCC
>NW_027809394.1:0-280 GCF_054177405.1 Leptonychotes weddellii | reverse complement strand
CAATGAATCATGGAACACTTCATCTAGAACTAATGATGTAATGTATGGGGATTAACATAAGAATAAAAAATATATATATATAAAAAAAAAAAAGAGCTTCTGCACAGCAAAGGCGACAATCAACAGAGTGAAGAGACAACTATAGAATGTGAGAAAATATTTGCAATCCATACATTTAATAAGTTAATATCCAAAATATATAAGGAATTCAAACAACTCAATAGCAAAAAAAACCCAAGTAATCTGATTAAAACATAGGCAAAGAACCCAAATAGACATT
>NW_027809393.1:0-280 GCF_054177405.1 Leptonychotes weddellii | reverse complement strand
TTTCTCACCTTTCGGAGTCTTGCAAGCAGACCTGCTACATGTTCGTGCTGTTCTGATTTAGCAAGCTCTTCTGCTGTCTTCCCATCCTGTTGGGAGAACAATGATTAGTGTCTTTCCTTCACAGGAGAGCTGTTTGTTCCATGCACGGGTTCTGCTGTCGGAGGCAGAGACAAGAGTTAACAGGCCTTAGAAACAAAAAAGGTGGACAAACAGAGGGTCCTGGATTCTTTCTCTTTCTGCACAGTCCTTATTTCATTTCCTTATTGGTTGTCCAGGGAAG
>NW_027809392.1:0-2840 GCF_054177405.1 Leptonychotes weddellii | reverse complement strand
GGGGAGGGTATGTGCTATGGTGAGTGCTGTGAATTGTGCAAGACTATTGAATCACAGATCTGTACCTCTGAAACAAATAATGCAATATATGTTAAGAAAAAAAAAAGAAGAAGAAGAAGATAGTAGGAGGGGAAGAATGAAGGGGGGGAAACAGGAGGGGGAGACAAACCATGAGAGACGATGGACTCTGAAAAACAAACTGAGGGTTCTAGAGGGGAGGGGGGTGGGAGGATGGGTTAGCCTGGTGATGGGTATTAAAGAGGGCACGTTCTGCATGGAGCACTGGGTGTTATACGCAAACAATGAATCATGGAACACTACATCAAAAACTAATGATGTAATGTATGGTGATTAACAACAATAAAAAAATTTTTTTAAAAGATGAAGCAATGAATCTCACTTTGGTAGCAGTGTTTGAAATAATTAATTTTTTGATTGTCTACTTTTTGCTAGATAGCCTTCAAATCATTTTATTATCTAATTTAATCCCACAATAACTCCATAACATAGTTACTATTATTATTTTCTGGTCTGGATATGGTTAGTCAGGACTCAACATCAATTTCCATCTTCTTTGAGGTACCTTTCTGCTTTTAAGAGGCTAGAAAGCTAATAGGTCATTTCCAGAATCCCTTGCAGCTAGGGTTCTAGATGCGAGAGAGATTTCATGAAGGAGATGCACTCGAGCAAGATTTGGAAGGCAGAAATGAAGTGAAAGGTAATTTCCTGCTATGGTTGCTGTTTTCAAACGGGCAAGAAGAAGTACAGAGATGCCAATGTCTCATCTCCAGCTTCCAGAGGCGGTGGTAGTGGTGGTGGTTTTAGTGGTCCAGTGTTCAGACTGGACACTGCATTGGCAGGGGAGACCTTCCTGGTCTCTGGAGAGCAGCCAAGATGGTGTTTTCCAGACCTCACTTTTTCCAGAGGTGAGCTGTCTGATTGCTACATAGCTCCCGTAATATTCTGCGAGTCATTCCTACATGCTCAACTACAGCCCTTACAACAATTCTATAAGTACTTAATTCCCAGTATTAAATCCCTGTGCTTCAAAATTGCTGGGGTGATTTTACTTTGTACTAAAACTTTTTTAATGGATAAGGAAATTGAAGGGATAAGAAAAATTATACCCTCTTAAGAGAAGACTATAAATAGATGTACAAGACTGCACAGCTAGTAACAAATAGATCCAGAATTCCATACTTCATTAGACAAAAATTGCTCCAGAATTTCGACCAAGGGTGAGGAATTCACGGGCTATATTTCTAATAGATCTGACAAAGCAAAGTACTGCAAAGCCAAGTTCACATATACTCTCTTCCCACTTTTAAACCTATGAGTTGCACTTGTGATTGCGGTAAGTGCTTAACTTAATTGGTTTGCATCCATGCCGGGACCTCTGGGATGCCACTTACATAACTCATCCACAGGAGTCTGTCTTGCCAATAAGTACTTGCAGAGGCCCTCACTCAATAGCCACATTAAACACAGAGCTCTGTTCTCTGTAACTAGCTATGTGCCTACCCCAGTTCTTGGGGGTCAAAGGAAGTAAGGCCAAAGGAGTAAGAGTAGTTGACACATATCAAGAGCTTACCCTGAGCCAGGCATTGCTCTGCTACAGTACATTATTTTCCAGTGGAATCCTCACAGCCACCGTGGGCGGTAAGCTTGATGATCATCTGTGTCTGGCGGGAAACTGAGGCACACAGAGATGACAGCCCCTGCCCCTGAGCCCACAGCCAGCGAGCGGCAGAACCTAAAGACTAACCCAAGTGCTCTCTTATCTATAACGCTATTCTGCCTTCCAGTCATGCTCTGAATGCTTTCTTTAATTCTATGGACCACAGCAAACCGCCTGAAACCCTCCCTGTAGTAAAGTCAGCTCTACATAAAACCACCCCTAGAGGGATGAATTGATTCCATCCTGTGGGATCAGCCCTTGTGCGTGCGCCTTGCCTCACCCCATCCCTGTCCTCTCCTGGCGCAGCGTCTTTCAGCTGTTGTTGAGCTTATGTTTCCAGCTGCTCCAAACCAGCCAGACCAGGCACGCCAGCCATACTAGGAGAGTTAACGGGGCTACCTTGGCTTGCTCCTCCGTTCATCTTCCCAGTGATATGGGACAGTTGCCACATGGGCAGTGGCTGTCCTCTTCATAGGCGTACGGGAAACAGATGTGTCCAGTTAGAGCACCAGTGTGCGGGCAAAGAGAAAGAAATCAGAGACAGTACTAGAAGCTGGTCAGACCTCACCCTCAGCAGTCTCATGAAAGTTTAAAATCAGAGTAAACACAAGGCTCTCTAATTAGACAGCCCTCTTTCTCCTGACCAGCGTTTCTACCCGACTCCTATTTCTCCTAGAAATAGATCATCATGAAGGCGAACATCTTTTTAAAATTCTGTGCTACAGAGAGCTAGACTAAGATGGTTCTGTCGAAATTACAAAACACTATACTTTCAAATAGCTGCTGAATTATTTAGTGACTTTACACTGTCCAAATGCTAGGCTCTTTGGGTAGACAATGTCTTGGTTTTCCTCCTATCTCTTTTGTTATGACATTCAGTAAATGGAGAGATATTGCTCTTCTTAATAATTTATAAAATAATAATCCACATTAAGGATCAAGCTCCTCTGATAGATTTGGGGTTTCAAATCGGGGAGTCAGGAGAATGAGCAGCTCAAAATTCTCTTCTAGTTAAGTATTTGGTCCTGGCATGCTCAAGCTTAACTTGCAGTATTTGCTTCATTCTCATGTCAACTTTTTCTCCTTCCTGTAACTTTTCCTTTACCTTATTGCGATGGCTTGGTCTGT
The DNA here is from genome assembly GCF_054177405.1 of Leptonychotes weddellii. Lineage (NCBI taxonomy): Eukaryota > Metazoa > Chordata > Mammalia > Carnivora > Phocidae > Leptonychotes > Leptonychotes weddellii. The sequence goes on along the minus strand of NW_027809392.1, from coordinate 34 downwards.
AAACTGTACTTGCTCTCACTTCTTCTTCACATCT
>NW_027809391.1:0-280 GCF_054177405.1 Leptonychotes weddellii | reverse complement strand
CACTCCCCTTGCTTGTGTTCCCTCTCTTGCTGTGTCTCTCTCTGTCAAATAAATAAATAAAATCTTTAAAAAAATAAATAAATTACAAAACCCTTACATGAGCCCTGTAAAAATACAGTAAAAAATAAAAACTCTCCATTATCCAACTTTCTCAGATCTTCCACTCCCTGAACAAGTGCACTGTCTAACCCTTAGGTAACCACTATTGACAGCTTAGTGCATATACATTCTGAGACTTCTTTTGAAGACTCAGACACACATTGCAAATATAGGTACATAT
>NW_027809390.1:0-280 GCF_054177405.1 Leptonychotes weddellii | reverse complement strand
TTTTTTTTTTTCCTTCCTAGGGACACTGGGGAGCTTTGGGAGCATTTACAGAGACCCCTTTTCTTTTCCTACCTCCACCCCCCCTCCATGGGGCCTCATTTGGGTTCTGAGGCTCATTGACTATTTTTGTGGTATCTATTGGCGAGAAACAAATGACGCCCAAATGTCGCTGAAATCAACAATCATTTTATTTATTTGCTCGAGAATCTGTGATCCAGGCAGGTCTCAAAGAGGCGCCACTGGCGTCAGCTGGGTCGTTGTGACTGAGCAGTGTGGCTGG
>NW_027809389.1:0-280 GCF_054177405.1 Leptonychotes weddellii | reverse complement strand
ACCGGCCTCCCTGCCCACACAGGAAGCTGGGTCCCTGCTTACTTGGCACAGGGGATGGATAGCTACTCCTGGCCTCGTCCCCGGGCCGCCCCCTGAGCCATACCGGGGAGAAGGGTCTGGATGTTGGAGGCAGCTCCTGAGCCTGCCTCCCCCGGGTATGCTCGTCCAGCGCACTACCTGGGGAAGCATGCTGGTGCTGGCCTCAGTGTCCTCATCTATAAAATGGGGACACAGTTCCCTCTGGGGATTTGCTGTAAGAATTCATGAGGAGGTGTGCTGT
>NW_027809388.1:0-280 GCF_054177405.1 Leptonychotes weddellii | reverse complement strand
TCTAAATTTCATTTTGATGTTTGATATTGATGTATATGCCTCATAATATTATTGTAAATTAAGCATTTTTTAAATGTCACTTTCTATTTGTTAATACTTATGAAAATTACCCACTGATTTTTTTTTACCATGTATTAAGAAACCTGGATAAATTTACTTATTATGTCTAATTATTTATCTGTAGGTTCTTTTGGATTTTCTGTGAAAACAATCAAGCTGTTTGGGAATAATGAAAGCTTTACTTCTTTCCCTATCCTTAATCTTTAATTTTTTTTTTTTT
>NW_027809387.1:0-280 GCF_054177405.1 Leptonychotes weddellii | reverse complement strand
AGGATAGCTTTGGCAAATTAAGAATATGCAGAACTTGCCTGCCCCAGGAAATAAAACAGCTGATATCAAAGTCCCCAGTGAGTTCTATGGCAGGCATTTTATGCACAGAGACTATTCTGTGGTCCCAGTTATCTTCACTAATGTGAGCTGATATAAAATAAAGGTCTATTTTGAGTTTTAGGGCTGAAAATTGTTGCTTCTATAGAATGATCTGTAGCTTCACTATTTAGAAAGAAAAGGATAAATTTTATTTTATTTATTTAATTTTATTTTATTATGT
>NW_027809386.1:0-280 GCF_054177405.1 Leptonychotes weddellii | reverse complement strand
TATAAATTGGTACCCTCCTTACCATTCTCCTCTTTTATTAAGATGAAGTTGCTTTTGGTAAATCTGATGTTAATCCCACTCCCTTCACTAGCATTGGGTGAATTATGGTTATCGTTTCTCTCCCTGTGGACCCAACCTCACACTGGTAACAGATCTTCCCAATGACTATTTAAAATACTCCATTGTCCTTTTTTTTTTTATATATAATGTATTATTTGTTTCAGAGGTACAGGTCTGTGATTCAACAGTCTTACACAATTCACAGCGCTCACCATACCAC
>NW_027809385.1:0-280 GCF_054177405.1 Leptonychotes weddellii | reverse complement strand
TCCACGTCGTTGCAAATGGCAAGATCTCATTCCTTTTGATGGCTGCATAATATTCCATTGTATATATATACCACATCTTCTTTATCCATTCACCTGTTGATGGACATCTTGGCTCTTTCCACAAGAACCTGTGGATTCTTAAAGGACTAGGCCCTCAGTAAATTATTAGGAGAAATGATGAGGGGGTAGGGACATTTAAAAATCTTGAGGGAATTGGAAACTGATTTGTCAGTTTGTAAAATAAAGTTAATTCTTTTGAGTTTATCAGCTTTGGGACTTC
>NW_027809384.1:0-280 GCF_054177405.1 Leptonychotes weddellii | reverse complement strand
GTAGGAAACACTCAAACAAAACAAAACAAACAAACAACCTGTCTCCACTTTAGCAATTTTGCAAAATAATTAGCCTTAAGATCTGGCTTTGTGGAACGATGTGCTAGAAGAATAATCAGAGCCTGTTGAAATTCATCACAGAATATTTTCTGGAAGTTTTTAGACCTGACCTGGGTTTTTGAAGAAATTGTGATCAATGTCTACAAGGTAAAGGTGATAGAAAAACTATCTAGCATATATCTACTTAAAAATGCATAAATCTCTAGAATGTAATTATAAT
>NW_027809383.1:0-280 GCF_054177405.1 Leptonychotes weddellii | reverse complement strand
TGCGCAAGTCTGTGAATATACTAAAAACCACTCCTGTTATGTGCTTTTTAGAGAGAATTTTATGGGATGTAAATTACATCACAGTAAAAATAGTCATGTGATGTCTCGGTTGGGGATTCCTTCTGCCTGATTCCCAAACTTTGGTGGGCATTAGAAGCACCTAGGGAGTTTGTTAAAAAATACCACAGACCTGGGGGGGACGGAGCAAGATGGCGGAGGAGTAGGAGACCTGGATTTCGTCTCCTCTCAGGAATTCAGCTGGATAGGGATCAAACCATTC
>NW_027809382.1:0-2840 GCF_054177405.1 Leptonychotes weddellii | reverse complement strand
ATGATACATGTCTTTCTCTGATTGACTTATTTCACTCAGCATAACACCCTCCAGTTCCACCCACGTCTGACCTCCAGTTTTAGAGGCACATGGTGCTGCCATTCCTGAGCCTTTGGAAGGTTCTGGGGTATAAGTGGGCTGCCTTTCATCTTTCCTGGCTCAGGGTTAGCAATGAGCTTCCCATAGCTGCTAAATCAGTTCCTATTTGCCCATGTGCTATCTTCCAGCATATCGCTACGGCTGATCCTTCCTCCTTTTCTCTACCTTATGGTCTTCTGCTCTTCTTTCCCAAACCCTCTCCCGTAATGCTGATGGAGTTTCATGAACATGGATGCAAACTGCCTTCTTTAACCGGAAGTCTCACGTGACTATTTACCTTTTGTTGCTAAGTTCTTTCTGACTGAATGTTCTCTCTAGCTACATGACAGACCTCTGGTCACTGTAGTTGCCAGTATGGAAAGTGCTTCTCTGGGCAGACACAGAAATGGTGTTTAACTGATGACCTGAGCAGCTTTTGTTGACTTTGGAGGGTGGGACTGATTACATGTGAGCTGACCCTGTGCCCTGTGAATCACTGAGCTTCCTCAAGCATCTTATTCTGGGAGGTCATGCCAGCTGAAGCCCTGGGGAGGACACAGGGCTCCTTCATCGTTGGCCAGTGGGAGAGCTACGGGTTCAGCTGAGCTACGTCCTCTGTCATGTCATGGGTGTCCCTGGGAGACAGAGACAGAAAGTTAATACAAATGCAGCCCTCCGTTTGCTTGTTCTCATTTCCCAGAGAGAAAACAAAAGATGTCCCAGGTTTTCAGCAGACATGCAATAAAAAGGACCCCCCATGCCCCTGGCCCACCCTGACTGATAACACCCTAGTACAGGAGTCATTTCTGAACAAGAGGAGCTGCCAAGCTCCGCCCCTGCTCTGGGCTCCCTCCATCCCACACGCTCACATCCTATGCAGCGTTCTAACCGGCCAGGCACCCTGGAGAGAGACAAAGAAGAGCCAACCCAGATTGGCGGGTTATTTCTTCCTTCCTACCTGTGTTGCTGGAGTTACTTATATGGGTGGAGAGTTTGGGCCTTAATTCAAATAACCACAATTGAACACTCTAACTTAAATGAGATCCTAGAAGTTTGGACCTATTTAAGCAGAAAGAGGGTGAGTATGGTCACACCAAGGAATGCACGACCTATTTGCCCAATTAATACGTTATGGATTGAGTCCCTTCTCTGTGCAAACCCTGCATTAGGCCCTGGAGGTACAAGGACGGCAAGTAGATGTTGCCCTGTCCTGAGGGAGCTTAGAACCTGCAGAAGATGCAGCCGGACACATGTGGTGCCTTCCTTGTCGCAAGTGTAAGGCCAGGAGTGGTAGAGAGCCGTGTGGGATCCCAGACTAGGCATCAAGGATGGTTTCTGGGAAAGTGGCATGTGAGATGAATGACGAGTTAGGTTCAGGCAGGCAAAGGAAGTAGGAAGGGGTTGAGCTGAGCACAGAGCTCTCACTACATTCCATGTTGCCAACAGCTGGAGGGTTTGGGTAGAGGTCAGAAGGGCCGGGGGCTTACACAGGATGACACTTAACCCAAAGCACAACCAAGAGCCACCAGAAAGTTCCAAGCAGGGGAGTGAAACGCACATTTTGGAAAGATGTCTCTGATGGCCGAGGGCAAAACAAATTGGGGTCGAGGGGGGTCTACACCGTGAGGCAAGAAGCCCAGAGGCCAGCAGGGTCTTGGCAACAGGATGGTGACTCACACGAGGTAGTGCAGAGAAGCGGGACTCCTGAGGTCTTCAGAAGGTGGAATCACTGGGATTTGGAGATGGATTCACTCGGTGGGGGAGGCTGATGGAGGCATCTGAGTGATGTTCATGTTTCCAGTCTGGGCATCTGCGTGATGACATTTACCAAGACAGGGAAACCTGGGGGCAGTTCAACAGGATTGGCTGTATCTTCCTTACTTACAAAAGTAACAATAAGAACAGAAGATGACCCTTCCTGGAAATTCCATGCCACAAACCTGAGGAAGGGATCAGACAGAGCCAGTCCGCCGCCCAGCTCCTCATCTTAACCCTGTGATTGGACTTCGTGCGTAATAAGGCACCAAGAAAACCCAGCTCCTCAGGCCGATGTCCGTGGCATTCCCAAAGCCAGCCCCAGCTAGACGTGGTGACTTCCAGTGTCGCTCTCCGGCTCCACATGCTGCCCTGTATGTACACACGAATGCAGCCCAGGCATCATGCCCCCTTGGCTTCTGAGACATGGCACATGCTGTCACCCCCCACCACCACCTCTGGAGCTCAGCCCCCAGCCCTCTCCCTGACCCCAGACCTCACTCAAAGACCCCCAGCAACTCAGGCCTCCTGAGATCCTCCTCCAGCTGAGGCAGAGCCAGTGACTGCACTCTTCTGTTTCATGACACAAAAAGGAAATATTTATGTGAGCAAAAAATGGCATGCATCCTCCCCACTCACAGATGACCACCTAGCTACCTTGGCTTTAAGGTCTGGACTTGCCCAGAAGCGGGAGCATCCCCTTAAACGTGCTGAGCTGGGTTTAGCGTGGACAAGGACACCGTCTCTATCAGCCAGGAGGGGTAATGGGCACTCACCGAAGTCACTACCGAATGAAGTTGACCATGATCAGTGCTGTTATGGACTGAACTGTGTCTCACGGAATTCACATATTGAAGTCCTAACCCCCCAGCACCTAAGAAGGTGATTATATTTCGAGATAATTACTTTTAAAAAGTAATTACGTCAGGGCGCCTGGGTGGCTCAGTCGGTTAAGCGACTGCCTTCGGCTCAGGTCATGATCCTGGAGTCCCGGGATCGAGTCCCGC
>NW_027809381.1:0-280 GCF_054177405.1 Leptonychotes weddellii | reverse complement strand
CCACCTACCACAAGTAATTAACTGTTTATGCTCTGCTCTACTCCATTTTTATAAACTAGATCTATATATCTTCACCATGATAAAATAAATAATCATAAAATCCTAAACTCTAAATGGCAAATGATTTCATTTTTTCCAATAATGGCAGTTCTACAGAACATATGACTCAACGACATAAATCGTCTCTCGGAAAAAAAAAGTATGATAAAAAGTTAAATTTTTGCTGCTTGCTAATCTTCCTTCTAAATATTAATATTGTTTGTTATTAGAGAACATGAAT
>NW_027809380.1:0-280 GCF_054177405.1 Leptonychotes weddellii | reverse complement strand
GCCACCCAGGCGCCCCTCAATGTAATTATTTTAATTAAGCATCTATTGCTAAGGAAGCTGGCTGTATAGACAAATATTTTGTTGACTAGAATATGTCTCTTCCCCCAAATTTTTATTTAAATTCCAGTAGTACATTAATACACTACAATATTGGTTTCAGGAGTAGAATTCACTGGTTCATCACTTACATGCATCACCCAGTGCTCATCACAACAAGTGCCCTCCTTAATGCCCATCCCCCTTCTAGCCCATCCCCCCCCCACCTCCTTCCATCTACCCT
>NW_027809379.1:0-280 GCF_054177405.1 Leptonychotes weddellii | reverse complement strand
CTCGATCCAGGGACTCCAGGATCATGACCTGAGCCGAAGGCAGTCGCTTAACCAACTGAGCCACCCAGGCGCCCCTCTTCCCTATTTCAAACCACAAAATGTCTGCTTTGTGTAGGACTTGCTATTGAGTCAAATCTACTAATGAAGTTTCTTGCCTTTAGAAACTGCTTATTTATTCTCCCGGCTCTTTTGAAACTTAGGAAGATATTCACATTGACTCAAATAAAGTTATCCTTCCATTAGTGCCTTTGTAAGAGCAACCCCCAAACACGGTCTTGTG
>NW_027809378.1:0-280 GCF_054177405.1 Leptonychotes weddellii | reverse complement strand
GTGGGGGCCGCCGCAGCCCCGTCCCGGGGTCTGGCCTCCCGCGAGCTTTGTCCTGGGAATGAAGGCGGCAGTGAGGGCCGCGGCTCACAGTGCCTCTACTGAGCGGGAGCCCGTTGCCTCCTGGACGGGGCGACGTGCCCCGAGTGCCCAGAGACAGTGCGTGCACAGGGGCTCTGGGGGGGGGGATGCTGACGCCTCCAGAGCTGGAAACGAGAGCAACCCCCACCAGGCAAGTGTCAGGTCAAGGCCCAGGCAGGGCCTCCCTGACAGCCTCTCTGAT
>NW_027809377.1:0-280 GCF_054177405.1 Leptonychotes weddellii | reverse complement strand
TTGGGTTGAACTCTTTCATGGGGGAGTGGGGAGCAGAGATTTTCCACTCCACTAATATAAATGCTGCAGGATGTGTTAGTGTCATAACTTAGAAATTCAACTCAAGATCGGGGGATATTTTTCTCTGGGCAAGGACTGTCTTCCTCTAAATTTTAAGTAACTAAATCATGATGTATCAAATAAATTTAAGTGTTTTTTTTAATTTTTTTTTTATTCTTATGTTAATCCCCATACATTACATCATTAGTTCTAGATGAAGTGTTCCATGATTCATTGTTTG
>NW_027809376.1:0-280 GCF_054177405.1 Leptonychotes weddellii | reverse complement strand
CTATTAGTAGTTAAGTTTTGGGGGACTCAAAAGTTATATGTTGATTTTTGGCTGTGCAGGGAGTTGGTGCCCCTAACCCCCATTTTTTTCAAGCGTCAATTGTAATAGGTTTGAATAATATACATGAGTTTGGAGCAAAGATAACAAAACAGAGATAGAACAGAATGTATACATTAACTCTGGCCTGTTTCTTTTTTTTTAATATATTTTTTATTTTATTATTTTTTTAAATTTTATTATGTTATGTTAATCACCATACATTACATCATTAGTTTTTGAT
>NW_027809375.1:0-280 GCF_054177405.1 Leptonychotes weddellii | reverse complement strand
TTTCTCATAATAGTCAATACATCTTTGCTTTTTTAGCTTGACTCTTTTTTTGTTTCTCATAATAGTCAATTTTGCTAATTACCTCAATTAGAGAAACTATCTTTCCAGTACAACTAGAAATGTGATGGTGACTTAACTTTCTGCTATTTTACGTCTATAATACAATACGATGTGACATACTATAATAAGTATTGTTCTAAGTTCTGCCATAATGTGTTTGAAATTATGCAAGTAAATATAGTAATAAAGTATCTGCTAATTCTCAAGTGTGTGTGTGTGT
>NW_027809374.1:0-280 GCF_054177405.1 Leptonychotes weddellii | reverse complement strand
TTGATTTGAGGGAGAGGGAGAGAGAGCATGAGCAGGGAGGAGAGGGAGAAGCAGGTTCTCTGCAAGCAGGGAGCCCAACACGGGGCTCAGTCCCAGGACCCTGGGATCATGACCTGAGCCGAAGGCAGACGCTTAACTGAGTGAGCCACCCAGGCCTCCCTGCGTGCCAGCTTCTTATCTGCTTTGCAAAATACTCTTCAAAAGGAGGGGCTTCCTAAGAAATTTCATTGGCATTTGATATGAATTCAGAAAGAGAAAAATGACTATTCATAAAAGCTTG
>NW_027809373.1:0-280 GCF_054177405.1 Leptonychotes weddellii | reverse complement strand
TTAACATAAGAATAAAAATAAATAAATAAATAAATAGGAAAAAAAACCCCAAAAAACAAACAAACAAACAAACAAAAAAACGTATGTAAAAAATTAGCACAGTGTCTGGCATATAGTAAGCTCTAGATACATGTGATCACCAAGGGGCCAGGTGGTCAGAGCACGCTCCACTCCACCCACCTCGGACCTCCCGTGACCATCTGCGTCAGTTTGGTTAAGGGGCCGTGGGTTTTGTCTCTGTCATCGCCCTCCCTTTCAGCTCTGGCTCTCCATTTCTTCC
>NW_027809372.1:0-280 GCF_054177405.1 Leptonychotes weddellii | reverse complement strand
TTGGACATACTGTTTAATCCCTCTAAGCCTCAGTTTCCTGATCTGTAAAATGGGGCTAATAGGTTATCCAACACATGGGGAGGTTGAAAGGAGTAAATGAGATGGGGAGGGAGGGGGAATGAGAGAAAGATAACGAACAGGAGAATATAGTGTACGGGCTTAGAAGCAGCCTGTCTGGACCCCGGCTACCTGGTGTGAAACCCAGGCGCTATGTCCTTGAGCTTTCTCTTGCTTCCATTTCTTCACTGTAGACGGTCTTCAAGTTTTTTGTCAAATGACT
>NW_027809371.1:0-2840 GCF_054177405.1 Leptonychotes weddellii | reverse complement strand
CTCCTCGTGGGTCCAGTCCTGCTCCCTGCCCCCTGCCCCTCCTCGTAGTCCCCTGCTGCTGGCTGTCTCGTCTCTTGAATCTTTTCCTTGACTTGTCCGTCTGACTTGGTTCTTCTGTGATCCTGCTCCTTCTACTTCGTGTTTCTGATACTCTGTCATCTCTGCAGATCTCATGTTTAGTTTAAATCCTTAACCTGTCTGCTGCGTGAATTTCCTTTCCTATGGCTAAGTCTGTGTACTGAGGTCTGAAAACTCACTTTTTCTGGGGGCGTCAGCCATCCTTGTGGATTGTGTTTGGGGAGGCGCCTACGTGGCCACAGACTGGACTAGACCACCCTTCAAATGTGCCTCCTTCCCTCCGGGTGACCTTGCCCCATGAGGGACATCTCGACCTCCGGCTTTTCACCTCCACCAGGCTCTTGTCCGCTCACAAGGAACCCGCATCTCTGGGCAGGGAGAGGACAGGCTGCAAAGAGGCAGAGCTTTAGGGGTGAAAAGATCACAGCCCAAAGCTGTGCCCCACCCGCCCTCCCGAGGCCCTCCTCTGCCCGCCCCACAGCACCCCGGGCCAGGGGACCCCAGCCCCTAATATACAGGCTTCTCTGGCTTCTGGGACGTTCCAGGGCTGGGCTGGGAGAACGAGCCAAGAGCTTGTGCTAGTTCACTGTTTTGTCTGACGCTTCTCTGTTACCATTAGTTCCAAAGCTTCCAGAAAAGACCCCATGTCATCTTGCCTTCGAGACTTTAACAGACCTAAAGTTAGTTCTCGCCCCGCTCTTTGTGCGACATATGTGTGTTCATGTGTGAGACCCAGGTCCCCTCCTTCTGCACCGGGCTAAGCCCACAAAGACCTCAGAGGAACATCTGTAGTTGGGGAAGGGTCATGTTTTTTATCAGTGTGGATATCAGTAGGTGTTGTCCATGAGGGACTGTGTGCCAGCAAGTTATCTCACTCACCCTCGGAGGTAAGTACTGTTCTTTTTTATTATTTAAATTAAATTAGTTAACATATAGTGTCTTATTAGTTTCAGAGTTCAGTGATTCATCAGTCTCATATAACACCCAGTGCTCTTTGAAAATAGAGCTACCTGGGCGCCTGGGTGGCTCAGTTGGTTAAGCGACTGCCTTCGGCTCAGGTCATGATCCTGGAGTCCCTGGATCGAGTCCCGCATCGGGCTCCCTGCTCAGCGGGGGGTCTGCTTCTCCCTCTGCCCCTCCCCCCTCTCATGCTCTCTCTATCTCATTCTCTCTCTCAAATAAATAAATAAAATCTTAAAAAAAAGAAAGAAAGAAAATAGAGCTACCCTACGACCCAACAATTGCACTACTAGGTATTTACCCCAAAGATACAAATGTAGGGATCCGAAGGGGTACGTGCACCCCGATGTTTATAGCAGCAATGTCCACAATAGCCAAACTGTGGAAGGAGCTGAGATGTCCATTGACAGATGAATGGATAAAGAAGATGTGGTTTATATACATGATGGAATATTACTCAGCCATCAGAAAGGATGAATACTTACCATTTACATCGACATGGATGGAACTGGAGGGGCTTATGCTGAGCGAAATAGTCAGAGAAAGACAAATACCATACGATTTCACTCATGTGGAATATAAAAAACAAAACAGGATCATAGGGGAAGGGAGGGAAAAATAGAACAAGATGAAATCAGAGAGGGAGACAAACCATAGGAGACTCTTAATCACAGGAAATAAACTGAGGGTTGCAGGAGGGGAGAGGGGTGGAAGGATTAAGGAGGGTGAGCACTGTTCTTACCTGCATTTCACAGACGGAGAAATCGAGGTGAAGAGAGGTCACATAATTTACCCAGATTCCCAGACTCAGGGATTGAAATCAGTGTGTCTCCAAGTCTGCGTTTCCACCCTCTGCCTGTGACAGCCTTGGAGGGGCTCAGCCGGCCAGGGGCAGGAGGGAACCACGGGGTCTATTGTGTATTTGAGGCACTTACAAACCACAGTCTCGGGAATTCAAATGAAGTACCTGGCAAACAGGGCATTACAATTCTAATTTTAGCTGAGACTCCTTAGTGTCTTCAAGAGCACACATCCACTCCAGCTCATGATGGGAAAGAAAATTCTTGTGTCCCAGCCCCATTTCAGTGCACTTAATCCAATTACTAAATCACATGCTGCCTCTTTATTATGTGATTATTTCTTCAAAATCCATTGATTTATGGGTTCTCTCTTTCTCAATTCAATTATGGTTTCCTTGCTTTCTGAGTTGTCTAGGAGTATAATTAACACACAATTCTCCTTCCTATTTCAAGTCTGAACTGAAGCTGTATTATATGCAATTAGTCTTGTTCTTTCTTCCATCTCTTACTTTGTTGTCAGCAATTACATCTGATTTCCAGCCTGTTCACGACACTTTGGCCTTATGGTCGAAGAGGATCTTTGGTTAGCTGGGCCTGGGGAGGGCCGTGGGGATGATGATGATGGCCTGGCCCTGATGTGCTGATTTCATGTGTGGAACAGATGCTAACAGGAAATTAGTCTCTAAAACGGGATAAGAATAGTACTTAGAAGCAACGGTAAATGACAGTTGGATTGTATTAGCTTTTCTAACAAGGCCCAGGAGTCCTCCCTCAGGCACAAGTCAAGGTTTTACTAACGTTATGAATTAGAAATCAGTTGAGGAAAAAATAGATTATGGGGCGCCTGGTGGCTCAGTCGGTGAAGCGTCTGCCTTCAGCTCAGGTCATGATCCCAGGGTCCTGGGATCGAGTCCCTCGTCGGGCTCCCTGCTCAGCGGAGAGCCTGCGTCTCCTTCTCCTTCTGCCTCTGCCCACTGCTTGTGCTTGCTCAAATAAATAAAT
>NW_027809370.1:0-280 GCF_054177405.1 Leptonychotes weddellii | reverse complement strand
TAAACAATGTTATCGAGGTATCTTTTGAATATATTTTAATCCAACCATTTCCAGAGCATCATTCAATTGTTTTAACTCAGTTTACCAAGCCGTGCAACCATCATCACTAATCAGTCTTTGTCGCAGATCAATACTTCATCGATCACAGATCACACATCTTCTCGTAGATCGGTATTTTCATCATCCCAGTAAGACTACATGTGCCCCTTTACGGCCAGTCCCATTCCTCCCCAAAGCCCCAGTCAACCACAAACCTCCTTCCTGTCTGCAGATTTGCCTC
>NW_027809369.1:0-280 GCF_054177405.1 Leptonychotes weddellii | reverse complement strand
CATATTTATCAGTGATTTTCAACCCATGTGCCTAGGAAGTTCAGTGTAGAAGGAATAATCTTTTCAACAAACAGTACTGAGGCAACTGGATATCCACATGCATAGACTGAATCTGGGCCTCTACCTCACACTATACACAAAACAACACTCAAAATAGATCATGTTTTTGTTTTTTTCTTTTTTTTTTGAAAAATTTTTTTAGTTTTATTTTTTTTATTCTTATGTTAATCCCCATACATTACATCATTAGTTTTAGATGTAGTGTTCCATGATTCATTGT
>NW_027809368.1:0-280 GCF_054177405.1 Leptonychotes weddellii | reverse complement strand
TCATCTAGAACTAATGATGTAATGTATGGGGATTAACATAAGAATAAAAAAAAAATTCTGCAGAGAAAATCTAACCTGTGAAAAAAAAAAAAAAAGAAACAGGTATCTCTGTTTTTTATCTTTGGGCAAGATATTTACCTGAGGACCTCTTTAGATTGATTTTCTGGCCACGAAAACCAACTTAGTCAGGTAAAGAAAAAGATAGGTGTGCACTCAGAACAACAGATGCCCCTTTGTGTCTGTACAAAAATAAGTATAATATAAGGCAATGTGTAATGGC
>NW_027809367.1:0-280 GCF_054177405.1 Leptonychotes weddellii | reverse complement strand
TTTTTTTTTTTTTGTATGGAAATGTGATAGAGACTCCATAGGGTTCACCTCTTCTGAGCCCATAGAAGATTAGAATTCCCAGAACCCATGCATTTAGATGGGGCTGTATACCTATTTCTAGCCAATGGCTTATAAGCAAACAATGTGTGTCACTTTCAGGTCAAATATTTTTAGTGATCAATTGCCATTTGCAACGACGTGGATGGAACTGGAGGGTATTATGTTGAGTGAAATAAGTCAAACAGAGAAAGACATGTATCATATGATCTCACTGATATGA
>NW_027809366.1:0-280 GCF_054177405.1 Leptonychotes weddellii | reverse complement strand
TCTTGGCCACTTGGACTTTGGAGAGTAGGAGGGCCTGGTTTCTAGGTTATCATTCTCTTTTCCTTTTCAAGGTCTAGTCTCTTTTTTTTTTAAAGATTTTATTTATTTATTTGAGACAGAGAGAATGAGAGACAGAGAGCATGAGAGGGAGGAGGGTCAGAGGGAGAAGCAGACTCCCTGCCGAGCAGGGAGCCCGATGAGGGACTCGATCCCGGGACTCCAGGATCATGACCTGAGCCGAAGGCAGTCGCTTAACCAACTGAGCCACCCAGGCGCCCCT
>NW_027809365.1:0-280 GCF_054177405.1 Leptonychotes weddellii | reverse complement strand
ATGCAAGGTGGAAAATGACACCCATACCATAATATTTATTAATGGAAAATTTAAAAGATATAAAACAATAATATATTTATTATGGAAATATATAGTGAAAATAAAGAAATATGAAGAGAAAATGAGAGTTTTCTTGGGGCAGGGAGTCAGGGAGACAAAGAAGTCACAGGGCTTTTGTTAAGCAGTGCTAATTTGTACAAATTTTTTTTTAATTTTTATTGTTATGTTAATCAACATACATTACATCATTAGTTTTTGATGTAGTGTTCCATGATTCATT
>NW_027809364.1:0-280 GCF_054177405.1 Leptonychotes weddellii | reverse complement strand
TAGCATTGAGTACCAAGATAAAACATTTGTTATAGAAATGTAAGACAGACGTCCTGACCACAGTTGAGCAAAAAAAAAAGTGCATTAACCATGGAATGATTCCTTAAGTTTATTTTGGTTAACAGGGATAATTTAAAGTAGAGAGATGGCCCAAGAGAGAGATTATCCACACTTTTATAGATTTACCAACTTCTCTCTACTTAGGAACCCTAATTTCCCACATGTTCACGGCTCTCCCTGGTGACTGTCTGTGGTTTAATAACATATGTTGCCTGGAGGG
>NW_027809363.1:0-280 GCF_054177405.1 Leptonychotes weddellii | reverse complement strand
GGGTTGAGCTCCAGAGCAGTGCCCCCAAAAGCCTGTCTGGCAGCTGATGTGGGTCTGGGAAAGTTTAACAAGTCCCAAGCTAATAAAGAAAGAAAACAAAGACAACAGTCAGTTATTTTCTTGGGGCGCCTGGGTGCCTCAGTCGGTTAAGTGTCCAACTATCCATTTCGGCTCAGGTCATGATCTCGGGGTCATGGGATTGAGCCCCATGGCAGGCTCCGCACTTAGTGCAGAGTCTGCTTGTCCTTCTCCTTCCCCCGATTGCTTTCATTCACTCTCT
>NW_027809362.1:0-280 GCF_054177405.1 Leptonychotes weddellii | reverse complement strand
TAGATCTGCTCAGGTATAGTACTCAACCATACTCAGTATAGATTAAACCATAACCTCTAGAAATGGAATCAGGCATCAGTATTTTTTTTTTTAAAGATTTTATTTATTTATTTGACAGAGAGATAGAGAGAGAGAACAAGTAGGCAGAGAGGCAGGCAGAGGGAGAGGGAGAAGCAGGCTCCCCGCTGAGCAGGGAGCCCGATGCGGGGCTCGATCCCAGGACCCTGGGATCATGACCTGAGCCGAAGGCAGCCGCTTAACTGACTGAGCCACCCAGGCG
>NW_027809361.1:0-280 GCF_054177405.1 Leptonychotes weddellii | reverse complement strand
GCAGAGCCTGGTGCAGGTGGAGAAACAGCAGGTCAGGAGGGCACTGGGGGGAGAGGGCCAGGCAGTGGGCGGGTGAGGGAGGCTCAGGCTGGGGAGCCAGCCCGCAGGGCACTGGGCAGGCGGCATCTATGGTGTTTGCGCTCTGGAGGAGGCGTGTGGAGGGGTTGATGGGTTTCACTTAGATCAGGGGACCCAACAAGGCCGGGCAAGGATGGTGTTTTTGAGGGGAAGCCCCGTCCTCAGGGCATGAAGGGAGGGCCAGGGCTGGGGAGATGGAGGG
>NW_027809360.1:0-2841 GCF_054177405.1 Leptonychotes weddellii | reverse complement strand
ATTGAAGATGTAGAATCAACAAAGACTGGGATTCAGCAACGAGAGACACTTTTTGTTTATTTACTTTTTAAATCACTGGGTGTGATTAGGTTGCATTGTTGGTCCTCAGCTTTCTTCCCCTTCCTATCATCTGTGGGATGAACATATATTTCTGCCCCATGACTTATTTTAGGTGTGACCCCTAGGTGTGACTTTTCTGGCCAATAGAATGTAGGTATAATTGACAGGGTGCAAATTCTGAGCTTTGACATTAGAAGGTGTCATGGGTTTCTGTTTGCCTCCCGGCAGCATGCCCATGCCCAGAGAGCTGCTTTCTCTCCAGCCTGGGCTGGTCAGTGAGGCATGGGAAGCAGGCTACCCTAGCTAAGCATCAGACACACAGCAAACCTCCTGTAAATGGGGTAAGAGATGCTTTTTATTATATTACTGAATTTTGTGGTGGTCACTTTGTGACACAGCATTGTTGTATCAGCAGCTGACTTATAACAGTAGAAAACTTACAGTATTTTATGTTTTTCAAGACAGAGTTGAGTGAAGAAGTTGATTTTCAAGTTCAAATGTTCCAACAAATTTTAAAGGCAAATATTTTAATTAAGAATACATTTATGTAGTATCTGTTTTACTTATATTTAAGTATGTGGGAGGAGCAGTGGGGGGGATGTATTTGACCTCTTGAAGAAGAAAGTTCCAGACATGGGAGCTTTCTGTTGGAGTTCTGCCCAGCTTCTACTGGATGGGGGAACCAAGACCAGGAAGAATTTCCCTTTGCCAGCCCTCTGCTTCCTATGTCCACCTGCCTGCATAGCCCGTGCTGAGGATAACAACAGGTCAGTGACAGTTGGTAGTTCTTATGCTGTAAATCAAACCTGATCTGAATTCCTTCTAGAGGAAGTTTCTCATATGTAGATACCACTTTCTTTGTTTTCGGTACATACTTGGAACTGGAATGTGTTGGTTATGAACTTGGATCTGGAGGAAAACAGAGCTTGGAACTTGACCCTGCCACTTACTAGCTGTGTTGCCTTAGATAAATTATTGAACTTACTTAAACCTGAGTTTTTTCGTATAAAAACTGAGGATGATAATATTACCTATTGCACCTGGTTGTTCTAGGCTGATGTATGTAGAGGTATTTGGCATAGTGCTGGGCACAGAGGAAGGGCTCAGCGTGTGTTGTTGATGGGAACACCGATGATGATGGCTTTCTGCTGGTCACCTTTTGTGATCATTTGAAGACAGAAAAGCAAATATCTGTCCATGTTGTCACCTTACAGATTCTACTAACGTTGTGTTTCTTGGTTTTTGGTTAGCCTAAAGGAGAAAATGTCATACGGAGACTTTGTTCAGGTACTTGTTATTCTAACACAGCACATAAAAAAAGAGCATTCTAACCTGTTTTAATCTACAGTATTTCCAGTGTACAATCACCTTTTTGGCCAAAGTGCAGAATTAAAAGTATTTTTAATGAAAACATGAGGTTAGAGTAATTGAAAATTTCCTGGTACGATGATCTTTTATGTATTTACTTTTAATTTTTAATTATTTTTTCCAGTACAGTTAACATAACGTGTTATATCACTTTCAGGTGCTACCTTTAAAAATAATATGAATACATTGTATTTTCCTAGTATGCCCTAATTTAAATCAACTGGACAGACTTTTTTCTTTGACTCTTTCAAGAACTTAATGCTTAACAGTTCTCTGCTCTCCACCCATATGAAGACCTCATCATATATTTTACGGGACAGATAAACAGATCATTGAAACTATTTTCACACTTTTGTCTGGGCTCATAAAACAGTAAACTTTCATGTTGCGAAATGCATCATCATCTGAAACATTACCTGAGCGATGCATCAGAGAATAAAGTATCTAACATCATGTAATTAGCTTTAGAAGTGAGGGTTGAGCGTAAATGACTGCATTTTGACAGGTTAAAAACAACAACCACGGCAACAAGGCTGGTTCAGGAGAGCCAGGCTCCATTAACCGTGTACATGAGTGATGTAGTCGTTGAACTTCTCTACTGTCAGTTTCCTTTGTGTCCTTTGACCTTCAGCTTTCATCATAGCTTCGCTGACCAATCATGGTAATGTTGTTCTTCTGGGGATTGTGTGCATGTGTTCATGCATTGTGTGGTACATGTACGAAATGCAAGGTGCTGTGTGCAGGGTCCTGTTCTGGGGGTCCTATGAAGGTTACACTTAAGAATAAGACATGGGGCGCCTGGGTGGCTCAGTTGGTTAAGCGACTGCCTTCGACTCGGGTCATGATACTGGAGTCCCGGGATCAAGTCCCGCATCGGGCTCCCTGCTCGGCGGGGAGTCTGCTTCTCCCTCTGACCCTCCTCCCTCTCGTGCTCTCTGTCTCTCATTCTCTCTCTCTCTCTCAAATAAATAAATAAATAAATAAATCTTAATAAAAATAAAAAATAAATAAAACAAAAACAAAAGAATAGGGCGCCTGGGTGGCTCAGTCGGTTGAGCGACTGCCTTCGGCTCAGGTCATGATCCTGGAGTCCCGGGATCGAGTCCCGCATCGGGCTCCCTGCTCGGCGAGGAGCCTGCTTCTCCCTCTGACCCTCCCCCCTCTCATGCTCTCTCTGTCTCATTCTCTCTCTCAAATAAATAAATAAAATCTTAAAAAAAAAAAGAGTAAGACATGGATTTCTAAAAGTGCTTTCAATCAAAAGCAAGAGAAAAAATAACTTTCACTGGGCAAGGTTTCTTGCTTGTACTTACAACCTGCCTCTCACTAACTTAAGCAAAAAAGGGAATGTGTAGACCCTGGGGATGAAGACTCTTGTAAATAGTGAATGCTAGATTCAGGCACAGCTGGTTA
>NW_027809359.1:0-13614 GCF_054177405.1 Leptonychotes weddellii | reverse complement strand
GCAAGTTTTCATTTTCTTTCTTAAGCTTGCTATTTCTTTTTCCAGTTTAATTATCCTCTTTTTTGCCTCCATAGGATTCCTAAAAGCATAACTATGTTCAAGTAGTACTTGCTGACTACTAATGTTTGATTTTAAATTAGATGGTCCTGTTGGGGTACAATTGTTGTTTTTCTTCAAAAGATTCCTTGACTTGAGTTTCTAAGCCAAATAAAATTAGAGGGTTGAACATAAATTATGGAATATCACAAATAAGTAAATTTTGCCCAGTTTTGTACAAAAGTAATTAAGCTGCTCTTTTAAAAACTGATTTTAAAAGTTTGAAAGGAAACATCAGCTGCCCATCTCATGTAATCGTGGATTCAAGTTTCTCAACTTGTTGAATTAGCTCCAGCCACCTTATTTCGTTTTGTCTTTTCTCTTTAGAGGGATACAAACATTGTTTGAAAATAGACAATGGACTTCCAAGGTCTCTTTCAAGTTATTGAGTATGATTTTAGGGAGACTTTAAAAATCTTTTGCAATTTTCTCACTAAGGTCAATATAATGTATTTTTAGACATTTGGTTTATCTCTGATACTGATTTAATCTCTTTTTTAGGTAAACACTATTCTTTCAATTGATAATATTTCAAACCTGGGGTTCTACTTAATAAAAAATTATTTCCAAGTATCAAGCTCCTGAATAGATTTACTTATTAAATGTTCACAGTTACATCTTCCATTCAAGGATTTAAAATCTGGCCAGGAACTTTATACCCAAATCTGAAGACCCTGAGGACTTTATTTCCTCTTTATCTCTTTTATTCAATTAGTCATCAAGTCCAATTAATTCTACCTCCTAAATATCTCTGTCATGAATCCTTTCCTCTCCATCATTCTTAATGCTACTGCCCACATCAGCATGTTATCATATCTGGCTTGAATATACTAAAAAATTCTTTACTCATGTCCACCTCATTCTGAGCCTCACTAATTCATATTCTGCCACCAGAATAATTTTTCTAACACATTTGATGTTTCTGTAACTGGCTAACTTCCTCTTTGCCTCATTATCTAAAGACAAAAAATCTTTACATAGCAAACTTAACAATTTAGGATCTCACCCCATTTTGCCATTCACCATCTTGATTTATACTCCCATAATATTAAATCACTTTCAGTTCCCAGATTATGTCATAACTTCATAAGTTTGTTTCTTTTATTGAGTCAACATTTATTAAAAACACAGGAATTCATTTGTGGACAAATAAATTTTCCTCTCTGATCCGAGTTTTCCCAACTAGATAAAATATTGTTTAATACATTCATCATGTACTTAATTCTCTCCTTTCTTTTACATATCACTTGCTAACATTTGATTATTTTCTACTTAACCCTCAACCCATTGGCTTTTGTTCTCCTCATGTTATCGTAATTGTCCTGTGCAAGGTTAAGAACCCGCTCCTGAGTTCCAAACTCCAAGCTCAAACTCCAGCCTAAATGCCTGAGCTCTATGAAGTTTTCTGTGATGCGCTCCTCTGAACTTATATTCTTTGGTGTAACTCTGGTATTCTTAAAGCTCTTCACACACATTTTGAATGTTATCTTAAAATCAAAAGCAGAATGATGCTAGAGGTTTCATTACTCATGATTTCTGTTTTACCATTGGTTCAATTATTGATAGTAACTGGAAGTAATGTAAAATTCCAATATATAAAATCAGTTTGGATTGGGGAAAGAACACTGGAGTCAGGAGACCTGAGCTCTAATTGTAGTCTATACCTTTACTGCACAAGAGGAGGTTTTGTGACTTTCTTGAGGCATATCATTATATATGAATTCTGATATATTCTGAATTGTTCTAATTTGTAAACAAAAAAGAATAGGTACCAAAAATGGTAAAAATGGGTAAAAGAAAAGTAATGTTACCTACCATAGACTTTAAATGGGTACAAAAATCAAAAATGGTTGGAACAGCATCCATTTTAAGTCGTCGAGTTTGTCCTGTTAAGTCAAAACAGGAGGCTTCAAAGTGCTTTGAACAAAGAAAAGTGTGTTTTCCTGGCACAAAATTTTTGCGCCTAAGCAGGCGAACCCATTCTTTTCTTCTTTTAGGATCCAAAGGAAACCTTTAAAAAAAAAAAGAAAAAAAAGGCAACTCATATTCCAGCAATCACACTTCTGGTTGCACCTTAATGGTTAAAAGAAATTTTAAAAGATGATGATTTAAAGTGCCTTCCATCTACATACAAAATTTTAATATCCAGACACTGGAACAAAAACCAATTCATGCTATTTTTTATAAGTTGCAAAAAAATTGATGAAAAACTGACTTAAGTGCTTTTAATTTTCAGGGTTTTAAAGAGACCTTTCTTCCCAACCTAGTTCTTAACATGGGCAGTAAAAATAAACAAGACTATACTGATCTAGATCAAGGTTACATAAAACCATTATAAGCACGAGTAATTCACAATGCTATGATCTCCTGATGTATGTACATGGTCAAGACAAATCAAAAATCTGCAGATTAAATTTTATCAGGGAAAACCTAGACAGATTCTGGTATTCCTTCCTCTGTGTTCCTTCACTGTGACAATTAACACATTCTTTTGTAGTTTTTCCACTTTAATAAATTTCCAGTGAAATAAAAGTAGATTGTAAGTTTCTTAAGGTGAGGGATCATTATATCATCTATTTTAGCACAGTGCCTTGCAAACAGTAGGGGCTCAACTGTTCATATCAATTAAGCAAATTGGTTTGCTTAATTGATATGAAACAATATATAAATTAACAATTCACTGTATTAATTCCATGTAAACTGCACATATTTTTAAAAAATGAACTCTTAAGCTATGTGGTGTAGTAGAAAGCATAATTATTACAAAGTGTAAAATGCTGCTGACAAGCCCAGCACGAATGTTATTCCTTTCATATTTATCTTAAATACAAAATATACTGATATGTACCAGTGTATACCTGTTAAGGAAGAGAAAAATATAAGGGACTGCCCCAAAATTCTAGTGGTAAGTATGCTGACTTGAAAACATAAGAAATCAACATTCACATGTATTAAGTTTGAGTTGAGCTCTTCTTTAGTTTGATTACTTTATCCTTTAAGTATTAATTATGAACTAACTCATGTTTAAAAAGAACCATTAAAATCATGTTAAAAGATCATATGGCTCAGAAACACCCAAGTGAAGCTTTACTAGGTAACAACAGCTTTGGCTAGATCAGATATAGTAGGTTTGCTCAAATTACCAGCAGTGAGGGGCACAAAAAAATGAAAAACCAGATTAACTGGTAGGCACCCTCCCATCTCCTGTCCCTATCACACCACCTAAACATACCCTAATCTGAAAATATTAACATTTGTATGTCACTCTACAGTTCATTTTTTCATGTATGTAAGTTTTTTCTATTTCATTAGAAACCTCTGATGGAGGATTTATCTACTCTGCCTAGCCTT
Source organism: Leptonychotes weddellii (assembly GCF_054177405.1). Lineage (NCBI taxonomy): Eukaryota > Metazoa > Chordata > Mammalia > Carnivora > Phocidae > Leptonychotes > Leptonychotes weddellii. Next base: position 10,167 of record NW_027809359.1, on the reverse strand, counting down.
TACCTGTTAATAATAATGTATTCTCATGTCAAAGATCTCTGTTCCAGTATTTAATGGTTTGGATGTTTCCTATGGCCTCAGCTAAAAGTCAAGCTTTGGCTTACAAGCACATTTCTTGTTTGGGCCTCAATAAAGGTGCAGAACAAATAAGTATCATTGTATTATCATTACTGTAAGAATCTTCAGATATATGAAGACTGTCAGATACTGTTTTTCAACCTTTTAATTTTTTTAGCTTTGTAGAAAACTTTGCAGAGACTTTAGATTTTTTATTTTTAAAAAAAATTTTTAATTAATTAATTTGACAGAGAGAGACACAGCGAGAGAGGGAACGAACACAAGCAGGCGGAGTGGGAGAGAGAAGGAGGCTTCCTGTGAAGCAGGGAGCCTGATGCGGGGCCTGATCCCAGGACCCCGGGATCATGACCTGAGCTGAAGGCAGATGCTTAACGACTGAGCCACCCAGGCACCCCTATTTTTAATTTTTTTAATTAACACGTAATATATTATTTGTTTCAGGGGTATAGGTCTGTGATTCATCAGTCTTACACAACACCCAGCGCTCGCCACAACACATCAAAATGTCCTCAATGTCCATCAAAAACTATTTTTTTTTTTTGGGTTTTTTGAAATGCTTTATTAACATTAACTAGTACCTTTAGCAGATGAATATGATGAAAACTATTTTTTTTAAAAATAGGCTCCACGCCCAACGTGGGGCTTGAACTCAAGACCCCGAGATCAAGAGTCGCATGCTGTACTAATTGAGCCAGCCAGGCGTCCTAGCTCTTGTTAAAACTAGCTCCCTAATTATGAAACCAATGCCTAATTGAACCTTAACTTGAGCCAATTTTCCTTATTTTAAGATTCAATTTAGGAATCCCATATACCTAAGAAAATTCCATGGACTGGGCTAGATGTTTGTATATTATATAGAATATCATTGTATTCTAATTGTTTACTTTTCTATTCCTACCCCTAGATCTTGTTTCTCCTCGTTAGGAGCAATGTTTTTCACTACTTCATCCTGTGAATTATGCGCTCAATGAACTTTCTCAGTGAATCAATGAATGAACAAACTAATGGGATTAGTTTGGCATTACTAATGTTTAATTACGTATTGAAATAGAATAAAAATAACCATTTTATATTTGATTTTAGACAATTCTTTTATACAGCATTAACCTTATGTTTTTCATGAGTTTAGATTTTTCTCAGCATATTCAAAGGGTGGGAGATGTAGCCCAGAAGCTGAATTTAAGTAATAATAAATCCTCCTGCAAATATTAAAAAATTAACATGGTGGTAACTGATGGATATATCTCGTCTACCAGTAATAGAACCAAGGTTTCAGAAACATTAGATGTTTTGGAAAATCAGTGTCTTAAATAATGCTATTTTGCTTGAGTATTAATAGCTGAATGCCTTTTATATTACAAGAGTGTCCTAGGCACTGAAGACATAGTGGTAAACAAAACTGACCTACCTTTATGGGATCTACTTTTTACATGAGGATATACTGTAATGGGAAGGGTAGAGAATCAAATGGCTTGATGCATTAAAAAAGTGTGGCTGAGAACATTGTCTCTGGAGTCAAATCAAGGTGCCAATCCTGGTTCCTTCTGTGTAATACCTGAATGATGTTAGGCAAATTGTTTAGCTTTTTTAGGCTTTAGTTTTATCATCTATACAGTGGAGTAATAATGGTACCTGGTATAGTTCCAGGGATTAAATGAGATAATGTAAGTAAATAATTCACCCAGTGCACAGTACACAGTAAATACTAAATAAAGACTATTTATTAATATAAAAGTAATTACAGGTGCCATGAGTGTTATCAAAGGTTAAGTATAGGGTGACAGGGAACCATAAAACAGGAAGAGCTAATCTAGTCAGGAGGTTTTAAGAGAGTAGGCATTACATAGAGAAGGTAGGGTGGGAGTAGTGAAGAGTGTTATGTATCTCGGGGACAGGGAAGAGTGTTATGATATGAAATGATGCTGGAGGGCCTTCTAAGTTAAAGAGTAATTTTGAACTCTTATCCAAAAATGGCATCGGTAGGCCATTAAAAGGCCTAATTTAGAGAGCTGATTATTAACATAAAAAATTTTTTTTTAAAGATTTTATTTATTTATTTGACAGAGAGAGACACTGAGAGAGGGAACACAAGCAGGGGGAGTGGGAGGGGGAAGCAGGCTTCCTGCAGAGCAGGGATCCTGATTTGGGGCTCGATCCCAGGATACTGGGATCATGACCTGAGCCAAAGGCAGATAGATGCTTAACGACTGAGCCACCCAGGCGCCCAACATAAAATGTTTTAACTAGCTCTTAAACACAGCCATTATTAAAAATTATGTACATTTGAATTTAAATGAAGAACAAAGGTAATAAATACTGAAACCCATCATTTCTTAATTACTATTATCTATATTCTTAAAATTGTCTATTCTGCGTGTGGTACTGCACATTTCTTCCCGACTCTATGATTAGTGATGTCATATCAATTAACTTGAAACCAGCCATGGTAGAGTATTTATATCATGGAAACTGGGCAAATGCTACAAATCGGTGCTTTCCCCTTTCCCTGGAGATCCTGTTGTTAAACCTTTAGCAACACACCATTGATTATAGAAGAGAGGTTAGGAGTGCATGAATGGAAGCAGTGAACCATTTAAGAGGCTGTTGTAATAATCCAATCAAGAGGAAATAGGGGAGAAGTCAAGGGAGGATGACCTCCCACTTTTGAGATGGATGGTGTTTTTATTTACTGAGAAAGGGAATGGGGAGGGGTGGTAAGAGCAAGTTGATTAATGTAAAAATTTTGATATGTTGAACCTGAGCAACCGAAGAGAGACAAGGGAAATACTGAGACACCAACGAGTTAACTGAGACCACAGGAACAGCTGAAATCATTGTGATAAGAGTGGGAAGACCTAAGCCAGAGGGCAGAGAAAGGAAGAGGCTGTCAAAGAAAACTGAAAATCGACCGGTCAAAGAAGATGAAAAGCACAAAATTAGTGTCAAATAATTCAAAAGTGGAGTGTTTCAAGGAGGAAATGAAGACATGCCATGAAAAAGAAATACAAGAGTGATAACTCAGCGTAGCAAGAGCAGTTTCAGAAGATTATTGGGGGACTTAAGACTGGAGTCAGCTAAGAGATAAGAAAAATGGAGATAGTAGAGTTTAGGGAACCTAAGTTGTACACTGGGATAAAGAGTCTATCAACATCCTAGGAAAGAAGTTAGTCAAACATTGTATTTATGAAATAGGAATGTAATTTATTATAATGTTAAGATCTAAATTTCCATGAAAAGGTTAATTTGATAGGAGGTAAATGGTCAAGTATGCATATTACTGTACCACTGTGTATCTCTTAAACATTCAAGATTATCAGTGCCTTTGACTCCTCCCTCTCCCTCATCTTCCTCATCAAATTACCATACAGTAGTTTCTACTCAAACATTTCTTAAATCTGTTTACTTCTTTCCATCTGTCAGTATCACTCTAGTCTAGGTTACTGGTGGACTCTCCCTTGTTTTACTCCAAGTTTCTGTTTTTTCCCTACTCTCACCTCTTCTAATCTAGTGCTGATTGTGCCAGCAATGAAGTACATTGTTTAGCTCAGTTGACACTGCAGAATTTCCCTGTGAAAGAAATAGTAGGTAAATTAATATTGTGTAATAAGCTTGTTTCTCATCAAATTCATCTCCTGATGCTTGACCAAAACTTTAAGTAACACCATTAATTCTCCACACTGCAGCCAGAGGGCTTTTTAATATGCAAATCTAATCATGCCTTTCTTTTAAAAACCTTCATGTTTTCTCAAATACTCATTGGATAAAAGAGAGAATCTGTAAAGTAGCATACAGGACTAAATCTATGTCATCCTTTGGTATCATCTGAAATTTCACATCCTTTGAGAAATGTTCTTTGACTTTACAAGGCTAAGTTAGGTATCCCGAGTGTCTCTTCTGTGACACTTAACCATAATTATCTATGACTTTCTCACTACCTACTAAATTCAAGGAGTGTAAGAGTTTTCCAGGGGTGGAGGGTGGGAGGGCCCCTGCGTGGCTCAGCAGGTTAAGCCCCAGATTCTAGATTTTGACTCAGGTCATGATCTCAGGGAAGTGAGATCCAACACAGAGTGGCGCTCCGGACGTGTGGGGGGTCTGCTCAGTCTTCTTCTCCCTTACCCTCCCCCGTTCACGCGTGCTAGAGCGCTCCCTCTCTCTCAAATAAATAAATCTTAAAAAAAAAAAAATTTCCTGGATCACTAGCACAATGTCAGGCAAATAATTTGATGGATCAATGAACGAAGCACTACATTTCCATGAAATATCTGAAAAACATCACAAGGATTTTTTTTTTTAAGTAGCAGTTTTTAATAAGAGGTCACTTAGTAATTAGTAAGGAAAGGGTCAAGGATATAATTTTCCACATTCTAAGTTCGTACTAAGTTGTGAGATATATAAAATCAGAACTATTTGTACATAACTTTTTTCTTTTTTTTTTTTTAAAGATTTTATTTATTTGAGAGAGAGAGAGTGAGAGAGAGAGCGCAAGAGGGGGTAGGGTTAGAGGGAGAAGCAGACTCCCCGCCGAGCAGGGAGCCCGATGTGGGACTCGATCCCGGGACTCCAGGATCAGGACCTGAGCCGAAGGCAGTCGCTTAACCAACTGAGCCACCCAGGCACCCTAACTTTTTTTTCAACGCTTCTTTTCTTCAGGCACATGACAGGCACTTGCACAGAAGGTAAACATTTACCGAGTACTTAACTATATTTCATGCAGTGTTCACAATGTTTTCAAGAGTTCTGACTTGACAGAACTAAAGACTTTTGATTGCTCTTCCAGCAAACGGAGGGAAAACAAAACCTAAGTTCTCTTCATTACTCTATTCCGGTAAGAACAGAAAGCTTATCTTTTGCACGTTCATTAACATCTCTTAATTCCACGGATATCAATGATGACTCAACTCCTCCGCAGTAACTGTTTGTGATTATCAGAAATCTAAATGCTTCCCATGTCAATTTAGCTAGTGAGAATTTCCTAATTTTAATGGGAGCACAGCAGGCTTTTAAGGGATTGCTGGCTTGAATAGGAAGGTTTCGCTTCCTTTTAAGGGATCATTCATGTCAAGAGCCAGTCTAACATTAAAACAAAATTAAGATATTCTTTTACTTTTTCTCTAAGGAGTAACCACCATACAGAACTTGGATTTCTTTTACAAAGTGAGTTAATCTTCCCCGAAGAAGATAAAAATTGGACAGATTTGAGAAACACACACAAAGGGCAGAACTGATGCTTCCCTGCTATACTAGCTAGGTAGTGAAATCATTAGAATTAGAATCCTCTTGCCTTCCACACAAGCGACACTCAATCTAGGAGCTCCCGTTTCCGTCACCCCCTCTCCCTGCCCATGTTACCTGTGGAAGCTGATGTTAATGTGCTTGTTGTAGGTAGTAGCACAGCCCGCCGCGGCGCAATTGGTCGGCATTTCCCTTTCCCCCTCATTCGGTGCTGTCTTAAGCCTGTTCTGAGGCGCTGGCTGCTACACTTCCTCCGGGCAAAGGCTAGGCAATCGAGGCAGGGGATGGGCCCACCGAGAGGAGTCGTGGATGCAGAGTGGGAAAAACGGGTTTGTATATTGGGGGGTGGGGGGGGTGGTGTCAACCTTCCCTGTCTCTTTATTAATATGGCGGACTTGAGCCAGCAAAGCAGACAGTCCTGGAGCTCCGGTCGCCTACGTTTACCTTCACCAACATGGCGAACACAAGCCGCCCCCTCCGGGCCCCCAAAAGGGAGTAGGGCTACTGCGTCTCTTTGGCGGCAGTCCTCCGAGCAATTAAAAAGGTGTCTCTCCCCCTCCCCCTATCACTATGAAACTCCTGCGGCCAAGATTAAGAACGGGCCCGCCCACCCCGCCACGCACCCAGCTATCCCAATCCGGAGTCCGGGGTGGGTGTGAGATAGAGGTTAGAAGGACAAACTCGAAGACAGAAAAGAGAGACTACAAGTCCCACTAAGAATCGCGTCGTCCTAATTATTATCGCGTGAACTGGACGCCTTGTTTCCTGCGTGCCGCAGGAAGTGACGTCACGGGCAGAGCCACTTCCAGAGCCCCTTTCTCGCGAGGCGGAAGAGCCCCGATCGCGGAGGAGCAAGGGGGCGCTAGGGAAGGGAACTGGGTTGTGACGGTCCGGCGAGAAAGAGCTGGGGTGCGGGGAAGTTGGGGAGCAAAGCCCGCTAGGTGTCCGAGTAGGGTAAGGCCGCACCGACCGGGTCCGTTAGAAAAGAAGGGAACCGAGGAGGAAGGCAGTTGTCGGGCGGATCCCCGGACGGAGGGCTAAGGTTGTGTGGAAGGCGCTGCTCCCGGGATGGCGACCGCAGATATTCCGGCCCCGGCCTCCAGTGGCCTCTCGCCCAAGGAAGAAGGGGAGCTAGAAGATGGGGAAATCAGCGACGACGATAACAACAGCCAGATACGGAGCCGGAGCAGCAGCAGCAGCAGTGGCGGCGGGCTGTTGCCGTATCCGCGGCGAAGGCCTCCTCACCCGGCCCGGGGCGGTGGATCTGGCGGAGGCGGTGGCTCCTCGTCGTCGTCGTCCTCTTCTCAGCAGCAGTTGAGGAATTTCTCACGCTCGCGGCACGCGTCGGAGCGGGGCCACCTCAGGGGACACAGCAGCTACCGACCCAAAGAGCCGTTCCGGTCTCACCCGCCCTCCGTACGGATGCCTTCGAGCTCACTGTCCGAAAGCAGCCCCCGGCCGTCCTTTTGGGAGCGGAGCCACATCGCCTTGGACCGTTTCCGCTTTCGAGGCAGGCCTTACCGGGGTGGAAGTCGCTGGAGTCGGGGGCGAGGAGGGGGTGAGCGAGGAGGCAAGCCGGGGGGCAGACCTCCTCTGGGAGGAGGAGTAGGATCCGGATTCAGCAGCAGTCAGAGCTGGCGAGAGCCCTCTCCACCTCGGAAGAGTTGTATCCTTAACGTGGCGGTCCGCCCTGGGTGTGTCACTTACTAAAGTTCGCTTTAGCGGCATTATTAGGTCTTTGAGATGAGTAACTTTTCTGAACCATCAGAACCGCTTATTTGTCACTGTGTCAGTATACTTAAACTAAGTTGTTCTTTGGTAGTCTCAATGTGTCACACTATACTGACCTGTTTCTTAAGGTTGCTTTATTGGGTATATGGCTTTTTAACATTAACGTATTATGGATTGGGGCCAAGTTCGTGAAATCAGATTTGGAATAGTACATCAGATTTGTAGTAGTACATCAGAAACCCAGGTTTCATTAGCATTCACTTTCGCTGGTATAAGAACTTTGTTTTTATATGAGGTTGACTTAGATTGTTAGAAGGAGAAAAAAGAGTCATAAACAATTTGGGGAATACTGTTGCTTATACAGTATTGAACTTTGACATTGAAAATTGTGAAGTTCCATTCTGCATAATGCTATAGTTCTTATTTGTGATTCTGCTTTTACCTTTCCTGATTTATTTTTACACATGCTGCCTTTTAAAGTGTGTGTGTGGGGGGGGAGGGGGAAGACCCGTATCTTTACCAAGTCTATTAATTTAGAGGTTTTGAATTCATACAACTTTCTGTAAAACTTTACCTCCTTCTCCATTTATGTTCAGTTTTTGGACATTTCGTAACTCAGTGCTGACAAATGTAAGTTAGAGAGAGAATGATAAACAGTATTTTAATTTTAATATATTGAAAGCCATGGGGTGTATGGGAGGGTGGAGATTATGGGGAGGTTGAAAAGGAAAATAGCAAAATACCTGATTTTTGTTCCCTCTAATTCCATTATCTGTAACATTCTTAGGTTTACTTAAGATTTATAGTGGGGAGGGCGCCTGGGTGGCTCAGTCGTTAAGCGTCTGCCTTCGGCTCAGGTCATGATCCCAGGGTCCTGGGATCGAGTCCCACATCGGGTTCCCTCGGCGGGAAGCCTGCTCTCCCTCTCCCACTCCCGCTGCTTGTGTTCCTGCTCTCGCTATCTCTCTGTCAAATAAATAAAATCTTTAAAAAAAAAAAAAAAAGATTTATAGTGGGGAATCAGTCATCTGAAGGTTTGCTAGTTTATGATGGGTTTGTAGACCTAGGTTTTATTTCATGATAACTGCATAAAAATCGTTTACTAATTACAATTATTACTGGTTGTAATTTTTATGGTATAATGATTTTTTAACCTATTATATATGAAACTTACATGAAATGACATTTGTTTGGAAGACACTCAACATTATTTTTATAGAATACTTAGGATCCACTGGTCTTTCCCAGATGTCCGAAAATAAAGGGGCAAGAAATGTTAAGTTTAGGTACAAAGTAGCAGCTTCTGGTGCTAGTGCCCTGAAAAAACTTATTTTTGCAACCAGAAGTTGGGTTAGGAGCACCTAGGATTGTTTCAAAGAAAATCATGTAGGGATTTAACTTTTAAAAAGACAGAGGATGTTCTTTCAAAAAAAAAAGAACTTCTGCTCAAGATATTTTTTTTAACGAAGGAATTGTTAGTTGTTGATTCTAAATCTAAAAAACAGGCTGCTTCAGCACATGTATGTTTTTTAAGAATATAAAAGAGGAAACTTAGAATTTGTGTTGGAGAGACATGTGTGAATAAATAGAGTTTAATGTAAAAAGTTCATACTGAGGTATGTAAAAAGTACTGTGGGAGCACAGAATTTTTTCATTTAATCTGTATTAGAGAAGGTGGTGATGAGGGGACTTGCCCAGCTCCTGCCTTTGCCTTCTTTCTGTCCATTCATTCAATACCAATTTGGCCTTTGCCATATATACCTTTATTAATTGTTAAGCTTATATATTTCTCTTAATAAACAGGCATATGATGTGAAGAAAGTACAGGAATATATCCAGTTTGATTTCCGTAGTAACTTAGCAGAAATGAGCTGTCTTGCTGTTTTTCTTTTTTTCACAGATGCTGCACTTAAGAAAAGGAGCTTGTTTTGATCCTCTCTGCTCATTGTTTTCCTCATGAAGTATCATTAATCCATCCTAGAGGTGGTATTCTTTTTAAGAATTTGTGAAGGAAAACATAGTTTTCAGCTACTCATATAATGTGAGCAAACAAAATTTGTAATACAAAATTTTATTAATTCAGATTTCTTAATACCAAGACTGTATTCAGGATTATTCACATCCACTGTGCACTAATAATAATGACATTTTTATTTTATAAATAATTACATTAAGAAAGAATAAGGGTTATGGGACACCTGGCTGGCTCAGTCAGTAGGGCATGTGACTCTTGATCTTGGGGTTGTGAGTTTGAGCCTCATGTTGGGGTAGAGTTTCCAAAAAAAAAAAGAAAGAAAGAATAAGGGATATAATGTGGCTCATTTTCATAATCTAGAAATTGAGTACAAGTGTTTTTTTTTTGACTTATTTTTCTGTAATGATTAAGGTATGCTAGGTGCACCTTTAAAGAAATAAAATGAACCAGATTCCAATGTGGCACATATTTTCATTCTCATTCATTTTAAATTTTTCTTAGTGATAGACACTTTGTCAGTCCCTCTTAGCGTATGTTTCCTTTGGTTGACTACTGTTTTAAACTTTCTAATCTGATGAGAGCTAACATAATTAGGCCAGTGTCTCTCATCAGTAGAAAGTCATTTCATTTTCACCTGCAGTTGAAACGCAGTTCTTTTTTTTAAACCAGATTTCAGTTAGGGATTGCATCTTAACTAGTTTAAAATTAAATCTTTCAAGTGTTGGTTTCATCCTAGTTGTCCTATATTAGACAGAAATAGATTTCATTTAGCCTTGACAGAGATTAGCTAATAGTTGTAACTCAATTGCTTTTCCTCATTTTTCTGTCTTTTTTCTTAGTGTATTGAATCTTTTCTCTCTACAGATCTTTCTAAGGTCTTCAGTTTTATTTATTTATTTTTAATCACTGTGGTTGTGCCTTTGGATGGCTCCATTGAAAAGTGAGGTGTAGGGCGCCTGGGTGGCTCAGTTGGTTAAGCGACTGCCTTCGGCTCAGGTCATGATCCCGGAGTCCCTGGATCGAGTCCCGCATCGGGCTCCCTGCTCGGCAGGGAGTCTGCTTCTCCCTCTGACCCTCCCCCCTCTCATGTGCTCTCTCTCTCATTCTCTCTCTCTCAAATAAATAAATAAAAAATCTTTAAAAAAAAA
>NW_027809358.1:0-1102 GCF_054177405.1 Leptonychotes weddellii | reverse complement strand
ATTGTGAAAAATAAATAAGTAAAAAATAAAGCATACATTGTGGTGATTTGATACACATATACATTGTGAAAGGATCACCCCTACCCCATCTAGTTCATTAACATGTTGTGATGGATAATTTTATGTGTCAACTTGACTGAGCTTAGGGATGTCCAAGGGGCTGGTAGACATTTCTGCCTGTGTCTGTGCAGGCATTTACGTAAGAGATTAGCATTTGAACAGGTAGACTGAGTAAAGATCCACCCTCACCAATGTGGGTGGGCATCATCCAATCTGTTGAGGCCCAAATAGAACAGGTGAATGCAACTTGAACTGAGACACTCATCTTCTCCCGCCCTTGGACATCTGCACTCAGGGTTCTCTACCTGCTTTCCTGGGCCTCCAGTTTGTAGACAGAAGATGGAGGCAATTCTCAGCCTCCATAATGGTGTGAACCAATTCCTCGTAATGATCTCTTGCTGTATACCTATAGCTATCTTATTGGTTCTGTTTCTTGGAGAACCCTGGCTAATGCACCCAATTTCCCCCAACATCATCCATCATCCTCTCTCTTGCTCTGAGTTCATTCGGTACCAATGGAGAGTCTTGTTCTCCAGCCCCAAAGGATCATTGCTTTTGTAAACTCCGTATTGTATTTCTCATACAAATGCTATCAATTTCTGGGGCGCCTGGGTGGCTCAGTTGGTTAAGCGACTGCCTTCGGCTCAGGTCATGATCCTGGAGTCCCTGTATCGAGTCCCACATTGGGCTCCCTGCTCGGCGGGGAGTCTGCTTCTCCCTCTGACCCTCCCCACTCTCATGTGCTCTCTCTCATTCTCTCTCTCTCAAATAAATAAATAAAATCTTTTAAAAAAATCATTAAAAAAAAACAAATGCTATCAATTTCTCCCATACTTTACAAGTCCTGCTCGGTCCCCCACCTTTCCATCTCAGCAGATGGTCCTCTCTGCCTCTTTACTGACACTAAGTACAACATCTCCCCTTGAATTTTCATAGCTCTCAAACTTGATGGGCCCCAAACCTAGCCAGTGCTTCCTACATCTACCTAGTTGTTTGTGCTTGAAATGTGAGGGTCATCTTGACATCTCCCTCTCCCACGCAC
>NW_027809357.1:0-280 GCF_054177405.1 Leptonychotes weddellii | reverse complement strand
TGAGACCACACTGTCCCACGAGGGTTCCATCCCCCGCTTAGCCACCGGAGTGACGTCCCTCAGTGGAGCAGACTTCTAAAAGTTCCGATTTTGTGATCTGCGGCTCTATCACTTGCCAGAAGCGGCTGACGGAGGCCCCTCCCCCGCCGTCTACCCTCCCGAATATCGCCTCAGATTCACTTCTCCACACGTTCTACCTTCCAGAAAGTGGTCGCTTTTCTGTTCAGAGAGTTGTTGCTATTCTTTTCTTTGATCTCCTGTTGAGTTTGTAGGTGTTCAG
>NW_027809356.1:0-280 GCF_054177405.1 Leptonychotes weddellii | reverse complement strand
GCAGTATAAAAAATGAATATACAGAAATCTGTTGATTTCCTATATACTAATAACAAATTAACAAAGAAAAATTAAGAAAATGATCCTATTTACAATTGCACCAAAAAGAATAAAGTACCTAGGAATAAACTTAAGCAAGGAGGTGAATGACCTGTACTCTGAAAACTATAAAACACTGATGAGAATAATTGAAGACAAAGAAATGGAACGATATTCCATGCTAATGGACTAGAAGAATATTGTTACAATGTCCATATTACCCAAGGCAATATACAGATTG
>NW_027809355.1:0-280 GCF_054177405.1 Leptonychotes weddellii | reverse complement strand
CGCCTGGGTGGCTCAGTTGGTTAAGCGACTGCCTTTGGCTCAGGTCATGATCCTGGAGTCCCGGGATCGAGTCCCGCATCGGGCTCCCTGCTCGGCAGGGAGTCTGCTTCTCCCTCTGACCCTCCTCCCTCTCATGCTCTCTGTCTCTCATTCTCTCTGTCTCAAATAAATAAATAAAATCTTTAAAAAAAAAAAAAAAGCCAGATCTAACATCTGTTACAAAGTTGCATGCATAGTTGGATGACTGTCTTTGAAATATTTCCTAAATCTTTTTATAGTT
>NW_027809354.1:0-280 GCF_054177405.1 Leptonychotes weddellii | reverse complement strand
TAAGTATGTGTTAAAGATTTTATTTAAATCGCTATTAAAGAGGAAACCAGTAAGGTGTTGCAAGCAATTAAAACAACCCAAACAAAGCCACATTTTTTTTAATTCTTATGTTAATCCCCATACATTACATCATTAGTTTTAGATGAAGTGTTACATGATTCATTGTTTGTGCCTAACACCCAGTGCTCCATGCAGAACGTGCCCTCCTCAATACCCACCACCAGGCTAACCCATCCTCCCACCCCCCTCCCCTCTAGAACCCTCAGTTTGTTTTTCAGAG
>NW_027809353.1:0-280 GCF_054177405.1 Leptonychotes weddellii | reverse complement strand
GAGCTTTGGGAGCATGCGAAGGAGAGGCCGAGGTGAGCAGCATGGTCGATGGGGAGGAGCTGAGGAACGTGAGGGGCTGCACGGCCCCTCTGGGGCTTTGGCAGGCAGCGTGGTGGTGGTTGTCCGGGCAGAGGGTCTGTGCTGCTTCCTTTAGGCCTGGAACATGCGGGGCAGCAGCAGTGGTCCAAAGGGGTTGGCCCGGCTGAGGGGGTTCTTCCCTGACCTGTTGCAGGCCTCAGTGTTGTTTGCATCTGTCAAATGGAGGTGGATGATCGCTTAG
>NW_027809352.1:0-280 GCF_054177405.1 Leptonychotes weddellii | reverse complement strand
GAGCTTTGGGAGCATGCGAAGGAGAGGCCGAGGTGAGCAGCATGGTCGATGGGGAGGAGCTGAGGAACGTGAGGGGCTGCGCGGCCCCTCTGGGGCTTTGGCAGGCAGCGTGGTGGTGGTTGTCCGGGCAGAGGGTCTGTGCTGCTTCCTTTAGGCCTGGAACATGCGGGGCAGCAGCAGTGGTCCAAAGGGGTTGGCCCGGCTGAGGGGGTTCTTCCCTGACCTGTTGCAGGCCTCAGTGTTGTTTGCATCTGTCAAATGGAGGTGGATGATCGCTTAG
>NW_027809351.1:0-280 GCF_054177405.1 Leptonychotes weddellii | reverse complement strand
GCACTATGATGCCAAATACAGGTGAGGAAAGTAGCTCAGAACTTGACATTTGGCTAACTAGGGCAGAGCAGGATTTGAACCCAGCACTCCATTGACACCACAGCTTCATAAAGATGACAGTCATCGGGGCGCTGGGGGGCTCGGTCGGTGAGGCGTCTGCCTTCGGCTCAGGTCATGATCCCAGGGTCCTGGGATCGAGTCCTGCATCGGGCTCCCTGCTCGGCGGGGAGCCTGCTTCTCCCTCTCCCTCTACTGTTCCCCCTGCTCGTGCTCTCTCTCT
>NW_027809350.1:0-280 GCF_054177405.1 Leptonychotes weddellii | reverse complement strand
GAACAATGAATCATGGAACACTTCATCTAGAACTAATGATGTAATGTATGGGGATTAACATAAGAATAAAAAAAAAATTCCAAAAAAAAAAAAAAAAGAATGCAATTTGATTTGATACTTAAACTCAAGAATTATGTAGTCTTTTCTTCGTGATCATGTAAGACATGTACAATACAGATACTTTCTTGTTGTACATCTAAGTGACGCAGTCCAGAAAAGATGAGAAAAGGCAGCAATCAGTGCAGATCAGTGTTTTGTGAAAGCCTCCCAACAGGAGATG
>NW_027809349.1:0-280 GCF_054177405.1 Leptonychotes weddellii | reverse complement strand
GTGGCGTGGTGTTGAGGAGGAGGTTGATGGTGATGGCAATGATTGGGAGTGGAGGCAGTATCTGGTGCTGATGGAGATGATGCTATCGATGATGTTAATAGTATGGTGGAGATGACAATCTCAAAGGCAGTGTTATTCATGTTGATTGCAACATTAATGTTAAGTGGGGCTGTGCTATCTTCATGGTGATGTTAGTGGTGTGACAGAGATGACATTATCAATGGCAACGTGAATGCTGGTGGTGGAAATGGCAAATGGGGCTGATGGTGATGACATATTC
>NW_027809348.1:0-280 GCF_054177405.1 Leptonychotes weddellii | reverse complement strand
GGTTCTCATTGCCCCCATCTTTGAAGGCCTGATCTTCCAACACCTGCTTACTTTCAAAATTCCTTTATTTATTCTGTTTTCTTTCAGGGAAGATGGATTGGAACCTTTTTTTTTTTATGAATTAAGTACTTTATTTATAAAAATTGTCATAGTTCATAATAATACATATGGATGAACTGTGAAAAGTTTAATAAACCTATGTAACTATAGCATAAAACAAGATAAAGAATACTAACAACAACCCAGAAAATACCAAGAAATGTCCATCACAGCTGATAAT
>NW_027809347.1:0-2841 GCF_054177405.1 Leptonychotes weddellii | reverse complement strand
GAGCAGGGAGCCCGATGCGGGACTCGATCCTGGGACTCCAGGATCATGACCTGAGCCGAAGGCAGTCGCTTAACCAACTGAGCCACCCAGGCACCCTCCCCACTCTTTCTTCCTGAAGAACACACATATACCCACTATCGCCGCCCGCCCCATATATATTTATACACATATCACAACAGGAAACTGTAACATCAAACAATAATGGTCTGGGCGGTACAGACATCATCCTGTTACACTTGAATTTGGGGTTTCACCCATGTTGTGGTTGTGCTGGACAGGGTCAGATTAAGCAATTCTAGTACTCATGGCTTTTAAGAAGTTGGTAAACCTCAAATGCCAACTGCAATAAATCATACAAGTCTCTATTAAAACTATAAATCACTCATGAAATTTAATACTGTCATGAAGAGTAATTAAATGCTAATGTAATAAATCTACAAGAGGAAAAAAAAAAACACAACAATGCAGAATCTTAAGAGTAAAGAAATGCTCGTGTAGTAGAGTTTTACGACAAATCTCAGTGCCCCCTAAACGAAGTCTGCCTGTTTTCCTATCCAAAGCCAGTGGGCCTCGATGGGGTGAAAAAAAAAAAAAATCCCTGAAGGGCCACATTCTCAAATAAACTCAGGACTAAGCGCCAAAGACATAATGCCCTTCTTTACTGCAGGAAAACACCACCGGAACTTTACTTCTGCCCTATCCTGTTAAGGAAAACAGAAAGGAACAAAGAAGAAATAAAGCAGAAGACTAGGACGGATTTTGTCAAGGGACATCCTGGGTTTGAAAGGAAGTTTTAGGAGAAAGTCACAGTTTTTACAATGTTACCACTTCATGTATATGACCCTTCACAGAACAGCTTTGTTGATAAAATATTTTTTCTCACTTCTTCAACAACTCTGAATCTTAACATTTTAGATAGGATCATCAGAATCAGGGATGATTTCCTGGGTTGCGTCAGTCTTACAGCTCAGGACCCAATGACCCGCTGGAAGAACGTGAATCGGGAAAAATCGGCACCCTCCTAATCAACACTGCTGGTTTCCAGGCGCCGTGTGGGCCCTGCGGACACGAAGCCCCTGATAGGCAGTCCTGCCCGAGGGGCACACAGGGACCCGCGTGTCACAAAGCTACTGCCAAGGACCCCAGCTCCAAGTCCTACAGGGAAGATGGCACTCAGGTGAGGAGCAGTGGGGAGGGGGAGGAGGGGAGGGAAGAGGGTCAGAGAAGCCTCTTCTTGAGGAAGAAAGAGCCTGGTGAGAAAGGCCAGTGGGAGCCTGGGGAGAGAACGTGCAGACAGAGGGCACAGAGCAGCAGACCCATAAGGAGCCAGGGGTTGCTTTAGAGCGGGGTCCGCCATCTTCACGTGCCTCCAAACCCCTGGCTGCTTTGTTAAAATGTCAGTTCCTGGGCCCACCCTCGGAGCTGCTGCTTCAGGAGGGCGGGGAAAGGGGGGGGTCTGCATTTCGAACAAGTTCCCAGGTGGTGCCAATGCCACTGGTAGGGTCGTGGAAGAAAGCGAGGCCATGCCTACAGACAGGAGGACTGCGCAGGAGACACGGACCGGACCGGACCCGCACCCGGGGAGTCCAGGCTTGGTGGTTAGGGAGGCCGGGTTGCAGCAGGACGGATTAGGTGAGGAGTAAGAGACGGACAGGCTCAGATGTGGCGCAGGGCAGCGGGGATGGGAGTGAGTCGGTGGAGGGAAGATGGGCAAGAATGATGACAGGGCAGAGGGACTCGTAGGGGAAGTCCATGCCATCAGGGTGAGTGGAGCTGGCCAGAGGTGGGTACAGAATGACAGGAGGACACCTGAGGGAAGACCAATCATGAGGGATGGACAGAGGAAGAGGACAGAGCAGGGCTGCGTGAGGAGGGAATACCAGAGACCCAGGAGAACCAGCAGTGAGTGGTTCGGGAGAAGCCGAAGGAAGGAAGCTGCTTCAAGCAAAATGCACTGAGGCCAGTGCTGCCTGGGGGCACAGGTGTGCGTGTGTGTGTGTGTGTGTGTGTGTGTGTGTGTGTGTGTGTGTGCGCGCGCGCGCGCCTGCGCGCGCCCACTGCAGGGGTGGCAGGGGTGATGGGGTGGAGAGCAGAGAGCAGGGGAGATGAAGACTCTTCCACACTCCCAGAAATCTGGCCCCTGAGAGAGAAGAGAGGGTGAGAGACAGGACAGCAGCTAAAGCTAAAGCGGATCCAGGGAGGAGTTGTGTGGGGGGGGTGTTTTCTGTGTTTACAGAGGGGAGGCGTCTGACCCCATGGGAAGAGGAGTGGATGGTACCAATCACCAGGCCAGAAGAGGAAGCAGGTGAGCCCTATTCATTCCCCAGAAAGAGGGGGAAGGGGCTGACTTTCAAGTGTTGGGTAAAGGACCTGATCTCTTCCCACCCCTGGCTCACTCGAGAAATGTCAGATCTGCTGGCATTGCTGAGTCAGAGGCAGCTCTTTTAAAATTGAGGCCATAGTGGCTTTTGGTTTTTTTTTTTTAAAACAAAAGGTAAGGTGCAGTCCATTGCTTTTAGGAATTTCGGCTCGAAGGATGCCTTCAGAATGCTGACACTCCTCACTTCCTTCCCACTGGCGAATGGAATTGCTGAAATCAGCCAAGAGCTTGTGCTCCTAGGTCCCTCTGGATCCCTGACCCGCGACTGCCCCTCTGTTACCCCGAGATGCTCTTGGCCTGGAGAGAAAGGAGGAGGAGATTCCAGGGGCCAGATCAGAGCAGTGGAGAGTAGACAGACACAAGACGGTCTACGGTGGAAATCCACCATCAAACCAGATCCCACTCAGGAGGAAGAGCCAAGCACCAGGTGCCGCCGGAAGACAGCGGCCTGCAAGCTGGGT